>NC_083464.1:31212870-31300370 GCF_030014155.1 Tachysurus vachellii
TGTGTGTGTGTGTGTCTGTGTGTGTGTGTGTGTGTGTGTGTGTGTGGCAGAAGAGGAGGTTGTGAGAATATGTACAAGAAGAACGGAAAGGGAAGCATTCGGAAAGGAAACCAAGGAGAGTGTGTAGATGAGAGAATGAACGGAGAGATGAGAGGGGAGTTTAATTACTGAACATTTACAGCACAGATGACATTCACTGTGTCCTCTACCACTGCACTACTAGTGTGTGTGTGTGTGTGTGTGTGTGTGTGTGTGTGTGTGTGTGTGTGTGTGTGTGTGTGTGTGTGTGTGTGTGTGAAATGAGAGGCAAACACTAGTTATCAGTGAAGAGCAAGAAAAGAGAGAGAGAAAGATGGGCTGAATGTACATTAGGAAACTCTGCAGTTTGTGGGGGGAGGGAAAGGGGGGAAGAGAGAGGGAATAGTGAGAAACAGAGAGAGAGAGAGAGAGAGAGAGAGAGAGAGAGAGAGAGAATGATGTCAAACATGCACAGCCTCTTTAGTAAAAGTAAAAAGAGAGATGGGGGATTAAAGGGGAGCAGGATGCAGAGAGGAGAGGAAAAGGGAGAATAGCGCAGAAAGATGACGTGAGAGGAGGAGGAGGAGGAGCAGGAGGAGATGAAGGAGGGACGAGGATCAACAAGGGAGAGCAGAGGCAAGAATTTACATGTACAGTGTGAAAGATGTGAAGATCAAATAGAAAAAGGGTAAGAAAGAAAAAAGGAATAGTGTAAATAAGGGGCGCGATCACACCAAGAGTGAGAGAAATGGAAGGTGTGTGGAAAGAGAGAGAGAGAGAGAGAGAGAGAGAGAGAGAGAGAGAGAGAGAGAGAGAGAGAGTGAGTGAGAGAGAGTGAGAGAGTGAGTGAGAGAGAGTGAGAGAGTGAGAGAGAGAGAGAGAGAGAGAGAGAGCATGGAGGTATAGTGAGAGATGTAAAAGAAAACAGAAAGACAGATTTAAAGAGAAGAAAAGAAAGATTGAAAAAGCAGATGCAGTATAGAGAGATGGATGGACAGAGTCAGAAAACAAAAACGTGGGAATGGAAACCAGGCGAGAAAGAAAGAGGGAGATGAAGGTGTGAGGATGAAGAGGTTAAGGTGGTATGAGTGGGAATACAGAGAAGAAGAAAGGGCAGTGGGACAGAGAGAAGGGCAGAGAGGAGGATGACAACGAAAGAAAGCAACAGAGCAAAACAGGGAAAGAGGTAAAATCTGAGAGATAGAAAGCAGATGTTGAAGGATGCTGGGAGATTTTTTTTTTGGCCTGCAGCAGTGTGTTCCACCACCGTGCTGTAGAGAACGCCTCAGGCTCACACTCACACTCACACTCACACTGCATCTCCATCCCCCTGCACTTGTCCTCTACCTTTCTCTGGGTTCCGTCCTCCAGAGGCGCCACCAGCAGGACGAAGGCGGTGCTGCAGCCATACAGAATACTGCAGTCCCCTCCCACTTCCATGCAGTGGCAACACTAACACTCCCCCCCCTCCACACCACCACCACCACCACTATACCTCACTCTCATACATCCCCTTCATGATCCTCCATGATCATCTCACCACAAGCTCCAAATTCATCCTCTCTGTATCTGTCTCTCTCACCGTCTACGCTCAGCTCATGGTAACATAACAGAATAGAGTAAACAAAAATAAAACAAACGACAAAATAGAATCGTCCGTAGTCTGTAATCGAATAGATCATGTGGAAAAACATCACAGTCACATCTGAGAAAAACCCTTCAGTATGATGTCACTCGTCTGTGGCACAAAGGGACCGAGCAAGGAGGAGGTGTGTGTGTGTGTGTGTGTGTGTGTGTGTGTGTGTTTATGTGTGTGTTTATGTGTGTTTCCTTTATCTAGCATTATACTGAAATCATGTCAGTTTATATTTTCTACACCTTGTGCGATCTTATTGGTTGCTTTCACTGTAAAACTGACAGCAGCAAGTCCCGCCTCCTCCTGCCTCCTTGTTGTCTGATTGGTTAGTGGACTTTTTCGGCTCAACTCTAGTTTATAGAGACACAACACATCAACATCAAACATCATCGCGACTGCACACACTGCACAGAATCAGACCCTGTCTGGATCACAAATTTAGATAAATAAAATAAAATAAATAAATAAGAAAATTCATATCAAAATTTTGGGTTGCCAGTTTTGGTCAAATGTTTCCCTACATGCTATTCCCTCTCACTCACTACCTCGGGTCACAGGGAGCCTGTGCCTATCTCAGGCGTCATTGGGCATCAAGGCAGGATACACCCTGGACGGAGTGCCAACCCATCACAGGGCACACACACACACACTCATTCACTCACGCAATCACACACTACGGACAATTTTCCAGAGATGCCAATCAACCTACCATGCATGTCTTTGGACCGGGGGAGGAAACCAGAGTACCCGGAGGAAACCCCCGAGGCACGGGGAGAACATGCAAACTCCACACACACAAGGTGGAGGTGGGAATCGAACCCCCAACCCTGGAGGTGTGTGGCGAACGTGCTAACCACTAAGCCACCGTGCCCCCTACATGCTATACCTCAGTTTTTAATTAAAGTCTAGATTAAAAGCGTGAATTGTGAATTTATTGAATATTTATGGAAGGAGTCTCCAGTGCCAGAGCTGGAGACTTGCCATGGGGATGTGGCACTCTTGCAACATACTCAAGATAGCCAAACTTTCCTCACAGGAACATGGCAGATGTCAAAAGAACAAACGGTTCTGAAGGCACTTACTTACGTGCGTGTTGACATTTTGCGACAAAAATAGGAGGAAAGATTGATCACATGCAACCTTCTCTGCGGGGGAACACAATTTTGGGTTTTAATCTATTAATAAAACCCAGAAGGATCAGGATAGCTGTAGTGTTTTGAAGGACAGGAATATTATTACAGCTCTGATGATGAAAGGAGTGCTACTGGGAACGTTTCACTACTTATCTGTCAACCTTAGATCTAAGATTGATGACCAAATGAATGTAGACACCTGGATATTGAACTTACATACCAATATATTTTGGAAGGTTTTTTCATTCTGCCACAAGAGCTCAAGAGCTTGGGGCTGATGTCCTGGTGCAAAGTACCAATTTATTCTAGTGGTGTTCAGTGAGGTGGGCACGGTGGCTTAGTGGTTAGCACGTTCGCCTCACACCTCCAGGGTTGGGGGTTCGATTCCCGCCTCCACCTTGTGTGTGTGGAGTTTGCATGTTCTCCCCGTGCCTCGGGGGTTTCCTCCGGGTACTCCGGTTTCCTCCCCCGGTCCAAAGACATGCATGGTAGGTTGATTGGCATCTCTGGAAAATTGTCAGTAGTGTGTGAGTGCGTGAGTGTATGAGAGTGTGTGTGCCCTGCGATGGGTTGGCACTCCGTCCAGGGTGTATCCTGCCTTGATGCCCGATGACGCCTGAGATAGGCACAGGCTCCCTGTGACCCGAGGTAGTTCGGATAAGCGGTAGAAAATGAGTGAGTGAGAGATTGTTCAGTGTTCAGTGAGATTGAGGTAAAGATTCTAGGCAGGCCACTCGAAGTCTTCCACTCCAAACTTGGCAAAGCAGGTCTTCATGGACTACACTGTGTGCACAGGGGCACTGTCATGCTGGGGCAGGTTTGGACTGGAAATCATAATGCTACAGCATACAAAGACACTGCAGACCATCAGGTGTGTTTATACTGGTCCACAATACAAGCCTCTGTGTGCTGCCACAAATGACTGGCCACAGTAGCGTGGCTTCTATTGTGAACGCTCCAAAAAAAAAGTATATAATTGTGGATATGGTGGCATTTTTGGAAGGAGTCTCCAGTGACAGAGCTTTGTTACACTCAGAAGCTTCGTGGTTGCTAGGTAATTAGACCAGCTTGAAATGATTTGTCTTATTATCTGGCAAATTTACCGCAAGTGATTTGATGCTACTATTCGATGCTAGTAATAATAAGTGCTAATGTAAGCTAACTTGTTTTGTGGTTGTTTACATGTCTGTTACATCATAACGAGATAATAATTCATCTCTTTTCTTGCAGACCAACCAGGATCTGAGATGCGGAATTCTAATATTCTTACCATTCATTCATTCATTCATTTTCTCCCGCTTATCCGAACTACCTCGGGTCACGGGGAGCCTGTGCCTATCTCAGGCGTCATCGGGCATCAAGGCAGGATACACCCTGGACGGAGTGCCAACCCATCGCAGGGCACACACACTCTCATTCACTCACACACTACGGACAATTTTCCAGAGATGCCAATCAACCTACCATGCGTGTCTTTGGACCGGGGGAGGAAACCGGAGTACCCGGAGGAAACCCCCGAGGCACGGGGAGAACATGCAAACTCCACACACACAAGGTGGAGGCGGGAATCGAACCCCCAACCCTGGAGGTGTGAGGCGAACGTGCTAACCACTAAGCCACCGTGCCCCCCATATTCTTACCAATTATTCTTTATTTTACAGCCAATTCATCCACTGAACAGCAAGAATGACAAGCACCAACTTCTCAAAAGCAGAATTGGAAATAACTGCCTTCCCAGAAGACTCAGAAGTGCCTTGTGATGGAAGGCGACACGGCGGACCTTCTGGTAAGGGCTGCAGGCAACTGGTAAGAATTAATATCAGTTTTTGCTCAGGTCTGAAGAAATGGTGCTCAAACTCAATAAGAAACAAGTAAAGATGGTAATTCTTTTAAAATTGTCAAAGGATCTTTACTCTATTAAAGAAGGACGTTCCCAAAGGACCAGCATAAGTTAGCAGACCGTCAGCGCACAAGAGGATTCTGTGGAAAGGTAATACAAGGTCAAGTGGCAACACTATCTACTGTGAAAACATCTATGTCTACAACATCTACCCACAACACCATCCAATGTACAACAGTAGAACTGATTGTTAGACAAATCTTTTACTCACAAACATAAAATGACAAATTAAAGGCAACCCTTTTGGGAAAGGGTCCGAAGTGAGGCTTCGCTGTCCTGAAGACTTGTTGACATTTTATGCTCTGAGATATACTTAGACAATGTAAACAGCTTAAAGCGTAAACAGCTTCCAACAGAGTTTTAGGCTGATGGCATCCTAAGTCTATCCTAAGAAACTATAACACGTTAGTGCATTAAATGAAACCTGTGATTCTCCGTACAATTGTCAGAGCTACTCACATAGAAAATGACCTTCTAACCAATCAGATTTAAAGTAAATAACAGAGATGGGGGACTCGAGTCATATGACTTGACTCGAGTCCGACTTAAGTCGCAAATATGAGACTTGCTTGACAAATATTGAAAAAAGACTTGACTTGTCATTTATGACTTGAGACTTGACATGGACTTGAGTTAAATGTTGCAGAAATGGGGAATCGAGTCATTTGACTTGACTCGAGTCCGACTTAAGTCGCAAATTTGAGACTTGAGACTTGCTTGACAAATATTAAAAAAAGACTTGACTTGACTTTGACTTGACATTTATGACTTGAGACTTGACACAGACTTGAGTTAAATGTTGCAGAGATGGGGACTCGAGTCATATGACTTGACTCGAGTCCGACTTAAGTCGCAATTTGAGACTTGAGACTTGCTTGACAAATATTAAAAAAGACTCGACTTGACTTTGACTTGACATTCTTGAGACTTACTTGTGACTTGCACATGTATGACTTACTCCCACCTCTGGAATAACAATATAAATAAAATGCCTGGTCTGAGGAGCTACATGTAGAACACGTTCATAATGGTGTTACAACTTCATTAGGCCTTCAGACAGAATTTAAAGTTACTTAAATTGTGGAGAAACCTGAGGCGGCGTAAATGTGGCCTCTGAGTAGCAAATCATTGATGTTAATAAAAGATGAAATAGTATAATATTACAGTGCCTGTTTTTTGTTATTTATTTATTTATTTATAAGCACGGATGCTAGATTGATATTAAACATTACATCAACGCTCTGTTGAATTCTTAATCCTATTTGGACAAAAGGTGTTAATATATTCTCTATAACATCAGTTTTTATTGTGCTGTTATTTGTCTATTTGTGGAAGGGGTCTCCAATGTCACTGCTTTGCTATGGTGAAGATCAAGTTTTTGAAGGACCTCAAGGTTATACTTGGATGTTTCTTCTTCACAAGTGCAAATCTCTACCAACTTTGCTAACGTTTATGGTGATATCTTTCCTTGATGATTGAATTCAAAGCTCAATTCTTCAGACTGAAATCACAATGTAGTATTTTGTCAAGGAAATCTACAAATTTACCACCTGTGCTTCAATCTCCTTATTGCTTGGATTCTATAAACATGTCAACTCTCAATAGTCTACACACTTGTAGCTCCAAGTTCAGTCCATGGTAGCAACCGTTCATGTATTCACCTTAAGGGTTGGTCAGGGTTTCAGTGAATGCAGATCCTATACACAGGAACATGGGGATTGATACAGGAATACACCCCTAGATGGAATGCCGGTTGATTGGAGGACACCACACACCCTGACATTCACACCTAGGCAATCCAGCATTTAGCTAATCCACCATCTGGCATGTTTTGGAGGAGTTAGAAGGAAATTGGGCGAACTTGGACCAAACCCACACATAAACCATGCAAAACTCAGCACAGCCAGTAACCTGAGTTAAATATCGAACCCTGTCCCTGGAGCTGTGAGGCGGCAAGCTACCAAGGTAACATCCAGCTGCTCGTATTTCAGCTTGTCACACAAATTGTTCACTGTCAGGTGTATTGTGTATCGAACTCAAGACATGACTTGACCTTCTCTGATAGTTTTTCTGAAGTTCGGCAGGAGAAGTTTTGTTCTCCGGTTCTGCAAATGTATAAAACAGACACGCTTTGATGCACTAGGAGCAAACTTGACTTTTGTTTCAGGCGAATCCAAACTTTAATCGCTAAATAATTATACGCATCAATACCGACGTTTTCGGACGGAACACTTTATTTATTTCTATTTTTATGTTTGCCTGTGAATATGCGCATGTTTTAGCTAGTTCATTTTACTTGAAGTCGCTAGCTACATTCGCAGAAGGACGTTCCCAAAGGACCAGCATAAGTTAGCAGACCGTCAGCGCACAAGAGGATTCTGTGGAAAGGTAATACAAGGTCAAGTGGCAACACTATCTACTGTGAAAACATCTATGTCTACAACATCTACCCACAACACCATCCAATGTACAACAGTAGAACTGATTGTTAGACAAATCTTTTACTCACAAACATAAAATGAAAAAGACAAATTAAAGGCAACCCTTTTGGGAAAGGGTCCGAAGTGAGGCTTCGCTGTCCTGAAGACTTGTTGACATTTTATGCTCTGAGATATACTTAGACAATGTAAACAGCTTAAAGCGTAAACAGCTTCCAACAGAGTTTTAGGCTGATGGCATCCTAAGTCTATCCTAAGAAACTATAACACGTTAGTGCATTAAATGAAACCTGTGATTCTCCGTACAATTGTCAGAGCTACTCACATAGAAAATGACCTTCTAACCAATCAGATTTAAAGTAAATAACAGAGATGGGGGACTCGAGTCATATGACTTGACTCGAGTCCGACTTAAGTCGCAAATATGAGACTTGCTTGACAAATATTGAAAAAAGACTTGACTTGTCATTTATGACTTGAGACTTGACATGGACTTGAGTTAAATGTTGCAGAAATGGGGAATCGAGTCATTTGACTTGACTCGAGTCCGACTTAAGTCGCAAATTTGAGACTTGAGACTTGCTTGACAAATATTAAAAAAAGACTTGACTTGACTTTGACTTGACATTTATGACTTGAGACTTGACACAGACTTGAGTTAAATGTTGCAGAGATGGGGACTCGAGTCATATGACTTGACTCGAGTCCGACTTAAGTCGCAATTTGAGACTTGAGACTTGCTTGACAAATATTAAAAAAGACTCGACTTGACTTTGACTTGACATTCTTGAGACTTACTTGTGACTTGCACTTGTGAATATGCGCATGTTTTAGCTAGTTCATTTTACTTGAAGTCGCTAGCTACATTCGTTAGCTTGTATGAAGTCGGTATGAATTTTAACTCGTTTTGTTTGTAGATATTTTACATTTTTCTCGGTTGTGTTTTATGTTTAAGATATTTTAACAGATTACTAGTACTGTAAGACAGTCTGCTTTGTTTTGATTGACATTAATAATAACGAGCTCTTTCCAGAGCAATATGATCTGCTTGTTAGCATGACAACATGCATGAATCTTACATCACACATCAAATTTTTTTTATTTTGGTGTCGGATTGTATACCGATGACTTTCTAATTCTGAGACAAGACGCTGAAGTTGAAACACTCTGAGGACGATGTCGAGCTTTTAAATTATTCACACGTTTCTGTTCATCTGAGCTTAATAGAAGGCTGAGAACTCACTGAACTATCCTCCAGACTGCCCTGTTTTCCTTTATTTTATCTTCATTACCTACATACAAATGACCATCTTACCTTTCCACACATCACTAACACTATATCACTGGATTTAAATATGTTTAGTTCAGTCTCAATCCTCTGTGTCCTGGTTCAATAGTCTCCCGTTCCTCCCCTCCATCTTCCCCCGGCTTACTCATCTCTCAGCTCGTCAGAAATGGCACTAGTGAGATAGAATATGTATATATAAATATATATGTATATATATATCAAACCAAAGGGGGCAAATGAACCACCAGGACACTAACCTTTATATTTCTGAAAGAATTTCAGTCATGTTCCCTGGGTTTTGTGTTTTACCAACATGCGACATGACATGAAGCCAAGTACCCTAATTTGGTGCAGTGAGATGGTTCACCTGAAGCGCACGAGATGCAAAATGAGATACTTGTTGAATGCTTAATGTTGAGCCCTAAAGATGTCCCACAGGTCTGAGAAAATTCATGTTGTGTCAGTAAACAGATAAAAGGTACGTGGAAGCAAAAACACACACACAAACACACACACACACACACCACGAACAGTCACGGTGTAAATACTCACTGGGTTCGGGTTCGGTTTACCGGTCAAACCCGGAAATTTAAGCCAAGCGTCGTGATTTTTTTTTCTTTTCTTTTCTTTTCAATGGAAAAATATCGTCCGATATTTAATCCGAGGTTGTGTATGAATGCGGTCTGATTTTCGATACCATAGGATCGATGAACCCATAGGGATGATGATGAAGATGAAGATGCAGAGATGTAGAGATGGATTTTTTTTTCTCGACAGTGATGATGCTAATCGCTGACACCTATAATAATAACAACGATAATAAAAAGTACTGCCCGGTTTTAATCCTTTATATCTATGTCTATATATCTGAGGCTTCCTCACGCTCCTTATTGCGATGCGACTAAAATCCCTGCTTTACAAAAAAATAAAAAAAAATCCACCTCTAATGTCTCGGTGAAGATGTGGAGAGGCAGACAGACGCCCCACACACACACACACACACACACACGCACACACACACTCTCTCTCTCTCTCTTCCTCTCACTCACACACACACACGCACCCGAGCGCGCACACAAACGCACATAGACACGCGCGCGCACGGTCTGGTCGGTCCCTCTGTCTGCTCTGACTGAAACGGTGCTTTGACACCCCCCGACAGCCCCCCCCACACACACACACACACGCACACACAAACACACACACACACACACCTCTCTCTCTCTTTCCCTCTCTCTGTCTCTCACTCTCTCTCCGTCTCTCTCTCTCTCTCTCTCCCTCTCCGTCTCTCTCTCTCTGTCTCGCTCTCTCTCCCTCTCCGTCTCTCTCTCTCTCCCCCTCTCCGTCTCTCTCTCTTTCTCTCTTTCTCTCTGTCTCTCTCTCTCTCTCTCTCTCTCTCTCTGTCTCTCTCCCTTTCTCTCCCTCTCTCTCTCTCTCTCTCTCTCTCTCTCTCTCTCGCTCTCTCTCCCTCTCCGTCTCTCTCTCTCTGTCTCGCTCTCTCTCCCTCTCCGTCTCTCTCTCTCTCCCCCTCTCCGTCTCTCTCTCTTTCTCTCTGTCTCTCTCTCTCTCTCTCTCTCTCTCTCTCTCTCTCTCTCTCTCTCCCTTTCTCTCCCTCTCTCTCTCTCTCTCTCTCTCTCTCTCTCACTCTCTCTCTGTCTCTCTCTCTCTCTGTCTCTCTCTCTGCCTCTGTGATGTCAAGCAAGATGTCACAAATTCCTTACATGATGCCCTAAAACGAGCAAAAAATATTCTTCCAAGACTAAAACTCTAAAACGGTAAGTGCTAAAACAGTTGTTCCAGATTTTCTGCCTCTGAAATGTTATTTTTCTGGCATTGGATTACTGATCAGAAGGTCATGAGTTCGAATCCCAGGTCCATAAAGCCAGGCCCCTGAGCAAGGCCCTTAACCCTCAATTGAAATAAAATCTAAGTCCCTCCAAATAAGGGAGTCTGCTAAATGCCAGAAATGAAATGAAATGAAATGAATGAATGAATGAAATGACCTCGGAGCTCTAAAGCCATAACTTTACCACTTTACCAGATTCTGAGTTCTCACTGACGTATAATATAAAATTCTCAACAACACCTAATAATGCATTTCAGTTGAATGTTCAGGGTTCAGTTTTACTTGATAAAGTTTAGACTGGGTTGGTTTGGTTTGGTTGGTTTTTGGGAGACTAGCTAAGCCAACCAAAGCTCGCTAAACTCAGGAGCCATGATGGCTAGCAGAAGTGTGCTTAAAACATTGGCCTGGACCCTGGACCAAGTGCCACTGTGTGTAAATGACCACAGGCTAGCTTTAGGTGTACTGTAGATTCCTGTACATTCAACTGTTCCAAAAGATTTTGAAGGTATGGCAAATCATATAAGGTTAAAACGTTCTTGAATCCGTCTGGGTAGATTTGAACATATCACACAAGAAGAGCATCTACAGAATAAAGAATTAAAATTCTAATAATGTAATTTAACCTATGATTCGTTTAGAAATCAAAAATTCCCGAGGGGAAAAAACGTAGAGCACTTAATACTGGAATGAACTGTTACGACGTTAAATGTATAATTATCTTATTAATTCTAATCAAAAGCGTAGGTGGTAATTAAACTGTGTGTCTTTAGGGACCATGTGCTACAGTAGAAGGTGAATCAATAACGAATCAGGATGAAAATATGTAGCTTTAGCAAAACATTCAGTAAAAATCTTGGGCAAATTTAGTGCCAATGGAGTTCCTTAAAACCCAGGTAGAATTCTGCAGCATAATGTTGGCACTCACGATCCTTAAATTCAACACGTTTTACATTTACGGCATTTAGCAGACACTCTTTATCCAGCGTGACTTACATTTGATTTCAATTTATACAACTGAGGGTTAAGGGCCTTGCACAGGGGCCCAACAGTGGCAGCTTGGTGGACCTGGGATTCAAACTCATGACCTTCCGATCAGTAGTCCAACACCTTAACAACACACTATTCTACCACATCCCAACACAGAGACAACATTTTCTTTAATACAGACAAATACAATTTTTCAAGACTTTTTTTTTTTGTAATTTTCTAGAAAAATATTTTCCTAATTCAACCGTATTTCACAAAATGATTTGTTTTAAATCTCTTTGTTTTATACTACACAAGATGATTCCAATGTGCATTTCCAGTCCAGGAGTTTACAGACCCTGCAAATCAGAAAAACTTGTACAAAACTCTGCTGCCACCAGGTGGAGAAAATCCTGAACTACAGCTTGTATGTAATAAAATATTACAAGAAAAGATTTTTTTGTTTTGTTTTTTCTATGTCCAACCATGCAAAGTATAAAAATGTCATTAAACTAAATACGTTTGAAGTTTAATAGTAGTTTAATAGTCAGTAGTTTAATGAGTCTAAAATAGAATTCTAATTTCACAATTATTTTATAGTCCTCCTCCCACACCCCAACACCCCAAACAGCACCATTCATTCATAAAAGCCAATAGAGGGATTAGTGGATTCTGTCGAAGAGGAGTATGAAATAAATATTCATAACTAGGGACATGTTTTCCCAAGACACCCCAATGCCTCCTCCAGACTCCCCAGTGTGACGCAAATCATCATCAGTGACAGAGGATGAAGTTTTCACTCAGCAGTTAATCATATTAGGAGACAAGCATGCAGGAAGCGCAGCACACCCACTTAACAGAGAACGTTATTATACCACAGTGTTGATGAATGCTTGAGTCTGATTAAAAGCTGTTGACAAATTTTCTTCTAAAGATAATAAGAAACTGGATAAACTGTAAATATGGTGAAGGATTCAATCAAGAAACATGAATTCAACATTTATGGAAGGAGTCTCCAGTGTCAGCAGGTCTTCCACCACAAGGAAGTCCTCTTTGTGGTTTACAGTTTACAGAGATTGATCTTTCAGAGGTGGGAGTAAGTCACATGTGCAAGTCACAAGTAAGTCTCAAGTCATGAATGTCAAGTCAAAGTCAAGTCGAGTCTTTTTTTAATATTTGTCAAGCAAGTCTCAAGTCTCAAATTTGCGACTTAAGTCTGACTCGAGTCAAGTCGAGTCCCCCATCTCTGAGTCATTTAACTCAAGTCCGAGTCAAGTCTCAAGTCATGAATGTCAAGTCAAAGTCAAGTCGAGTCTTTTTTTAATATTTGTCAAGCAAGTCCAAGTCTCAAATTTGCGACTTAAGTCTGACTCGAGTCAAGTTGAGTCCCCCATCTCTGAGTCATTTAACTCAAGTCCGAGTCAAGTCTCAAGTCATGAATGTCAAGTCAAAGTCAAGTCGAGTCTTTTTTTAATATTTGTCAAGCAAGTCTCAAGTCTCAAATTTGCGACTTAAGTCTGACTCGAGTCGAGTCCCCCATCTCTGAGTCATTTAACTCAAGTCTCAAATCATGAATGTCAAATCAAAGTCAAGTCGAGTCTTTTTTTAATATTTGTCAAGCAAGTCTCAAGTCTCAAATTTGCGACTTAAGTCTGACTCGAGTCGAGTCCCCCATCTCTGAGTCATTTAACTCAAGTCTCAAGTCATGAATGTCAAGTCAAAGTCAAGTCGAGTCTTTTTTAATATTTGTCAAGCAAGTCTCAAGTCTCAAATTTGCGACTTAAGTCTGACTCGAGTCGAGTCCCCCATCTCTGAGTCATTTAACTCAAGTCTCAAGTCATGAATGTCAAGTCAAAGTCAAGTCGAGTCTTTTTTAATATTTGTCAAGCAAGTCTCAAGTCTCAAATTTGCGACTTAAGTCTGACTCGAGTCGAGTCCCCCATATCTGAGTCATTTAACTCAAGTCTCAAGTCATGAATGTCAAGTCAAAGTCAAGTCGAGTCTTTTTTAATATTTGTCAAGCAAGTCTCAAGTCTCAAATTTGCGACTTAAGTCGTATGACTCGAGTCCCCCATCTCTGCCTTTCATAGCAGCTATAATGTAAACAATAACCAACTTGTCTCATAATAGCTCCACAACATTCAATGTATATTATAAATAGATTGTAGTTTGTTCATTAAAACACAAATAATGGAATCGTTGCATCTTCTAATAATGATTTGCTAACTATATTATAAAAACTAACTATATTATAAAAACTAACTATATTATAAAAAACTAACTATATTATAAAAAACTAACTATATTATAAAAACTAACTATATTATAAAAACTAACTATATTATAAAAACTAACTATATTATAAAAAACTAACTATATTATAAAAACTAACTATATTATAAAAAACTAACTATATTATAAAAACTAACTATATTATAAAAACTAACTATATTAGCACCATCCAAATGTGTCTGCTCTAATTTTGCCACCTGAAAACATCGTTGTAACACAAATGGTAAAGTCGGAAACTCTAAGAATTCTGAATGTAAAATATGTTTATTCCAAAGCTAACAATTTATTAACTGCTTATTAACTGAAAAGCAGTCATAAGTGTGTGATATCGTTTAATAACACGATGAAACTTTTTCTACTTCTAAAAAACTGCAGGTTTTTGGCCAGAACGGAAATGAATCATGGTTTCATTCCCTTTCCGTTCTTGTTTGGAGAAACATGTCGAAATTAAAGCTAGCTGA
The DNA here is from genome assembly GCF_030014155.1 of Tachysurus vachellii. Lineage (NCBI taxonomy): Eukaryota > Metazoa > Chordata > Actinopteri > Siluriformes > Bagridae > Tachysurus > Tachysurus vachellii. The sequence goes on from NC_083464.1 coordinate 31,226,849, forward strand.
CAGACACCTGGAATGAGACAGGTTAAAAATGAAAACTGTCTTTTATACACAAGGATCATACATCAACCCATCGTGATACCAGCCACGATTCCATGAGGTAAGTAACTCACTTCTTGATGTCACTGCATATGTAACGCAGTCGTAGTGGAGCAGATGGTAAACAAATGGATGAACAGATTTGAACAGAACTGTCGATGGCATACTGTGTGTAGCCAAGTCATTGGTGACGTACATGATATGGAGCAGATCTTAATTAACAGCTTGATGTTTGTGGGAGTTCTTTTTTTTTTTGCCAAGGTTTGGCACAGTAACTACAGAGTAGATTATGATGAAGCTTGAGCTCTGTTTTTGTAGCAGTCTATAATTTTCTGGTTATGTAAAAACAAAATGTTTTGAAATTTTAATTCAGAACATGAATTCATATATAGTGGGATTTATTCAAACCAAATTTGGTAGAAAATTGTGCTTGTATTTCCACCTGCTTACTGTTCGTTTTGTACACATGTAATGGCAAAAGTGTATTTTATTCAATACAAAAACTTTTGTCGTCAGAAGTTGTATAATTAGCCTCAAAAACAACCGATCAAAACCAACCAACAAGGACAAACAACCAATTTGTCTGAAATTACAGGCATTATGGTGAAATTTCCAGCATATATTGAAGTCATACATATACAATACATACAAGTAGAAAAGTTGGTAACAAGAACTCAGGAGCATTTGTTTACTGGATCCATGAATAAAGATTTTATTGAAGTATTTATATGTCAAGAAAAAACACAACAATGATCAAAAACACAACAGTGAGAGACAGGAAATTCAAATTCAATTAATTTTAGCTTTTATGGACATTTTATGGACATTTCATGAGGGAAGTCGTGACCTAATGGTTAGAGAGTTTGACTCCTAACCCGAAGGTTTTGGGTTCGAGTCCTGGGCCGGCAATACCACGACTGAGGTGCCCTTGAGCAAGGCACCGACCCTCCCAACTGCTCCCTGGGCGCGCAGCATAAAATGGCTGCCCACTGCTCCGGGTGTGTGTTCACGGTGTGTGTGTGTTCACTGCTGTGTGTGTGTGCACTTTGGATGGGTTAAATGTAGAGTATGGGTCACCGTACTTAGCCGTATGTCACTTTGTCACTTTATCATTTTATCTTCTAGACTACTGGAGCCATTGTATATCAGGCACAATAATAATAAGTTTGAATCCCTGCTTCCAGGAACTGATCAAAAATATGAAAACAAACCAGGTTCATCTGAGGGGCTTTTTACACCTGGTCACTTCATGCGTTTTCTGTGATCCGATATCTATCCGATGGTAAAAAGACCAGGTCTAAATGCCCTCAGAAACGTTTTGGAGACGGATATAAATCCGACAGTACAAACCCCTTCAGGAGGTGGTCTGGGACGTGTTTCAGATGAAACTGGACAGGTGTAAATGAATGTGGTTGTTCAAGCCACATACGTCAGCGCTATACTCCTCCCAAACAGAAGTACGTCACTCGCAGGTGACTCGCGAATCGTTCATCGAGCCAGAAACAAACATGTTTTCCCACCAGTGCTGCTCCGATCTTTCACCCAGGCGTCTCGTTGGGTCTTAAAATGCACTGCTGCCGCCAGCGAAAATGCAGCAAACAGTAAATGCATTTTGAGCGGGAGTAGAAAGATCGGATCGATATCCGATTCGCCGAGACGCATTTATGTGGCCTAATGTAAATGGAACAGTTTTAACAAATCAGATAGCTATCGGATCAGAGACAACACATGAAGTGACCAGGTGTAAAAAGGCCCTGAGAATTTATTACCTGCTTAGCCATGGCACTGCTTAGCCCACCCTTCTCTACCTCTTACTGTACCCTCTCTTCCTCTTACTTTCGCGAGGTTTGCGATTTTGTCATCACCAGATGACCTTTGGAATTCTCAGAAAATCATTACCCAACTGTGACAAGTGCATGCTGAATGTATAACTTGGCAGAGATGTGTTTGAATCATTGGACATAATAATTCCTGTCTGGTGAGGTCATTTTTTAAGCGGTATGATTGCTAAGGTTTCTCTTTTTTTTTTTGCTAAGTCGGTACCTAACTAGAATTTTTCTTCTGAAAAGTCAAAACCCTTTTACATCTCTACGACGGAGAAAAAAACATCTTACTTCCATGAATTCATTATACGTTTTTTGGACTTTTTCTGCACACATTCATTGGTTGATGGAGGTCCTAAACAAGTTCTGAATTGAAACCACCGCTGGTGTAGTGGGCAGGACAGGTCAGTCATTCTCAAGTCAAGTCAAGAAGCTTTTGTTGTCAATTCAACCATACAGTATATAGCTGACGCAGTACACGGTGAAATGAGACAGTTCAGTTCAGTTATTAAGGAGTCTGATGGTTTGTGGAAAGAAACTGTTACACAGTTTAGTCGTGAGTCGTACCGGAATGCTTCGGTACCTATTTCCAGAGTGCATGTGGGGTGAAGCGTGTGTGTGAGGGGTGTGTGGGGTCCACAATGCTGTTGGCTTTGCGGATGCAGCGTGTGGTGTAAACGTCCAAGATAGAGGGATGAGAGACACCAATGATCTTCTCAGCGGTCCTCACTATCCGCTGCAGGGTCTTGCGATCCGAGATGGTGCAGTTCACAAACCAGACAGTGATGCAGCTGCTCAGGATGATCTCAATGGTCCCTCTGTAAAAAGTAGTCAGGATGGGGGGGGGGGGGGGGGAGAATCGGGGAGATGTGCCTTTCTCAGCCTTCATAAGATGTAGAGAAGCTGCTGGACTTTCTTGGTGATGGAGCTGGTGTTGAGTGACCAGGTGAAGTTCTCCACCAGATCAACACCAAGAAATTTGGTGCTCTTGACGATCTCTAGAGATGATCGGTCCATGTTCAGCAGAGATCTCTTTAGTTTTATCAACATTCAGAGACAGGTTGCTGGCTCTCCAGACAGTTAGCTGTTGCACCTCCTCTCTGTATGCTGACTCGTCGTTCTTGCTAATGAGACCCACCACGGTCGTGTCATCGGCGAACTTGATGAAATGGTTCGATCTGTGCATTGCTGCACAGTTGTGGGTCAGCAGAGTGAACAGCAGTGGGCTGAGCACGCAGACCTGAGGGGCTCCAGTAGAGCAGGAGTGATTGGTCAAAATCTCTGGGGGATCAAATACGATTGGACAAACATTTTCCAGGAGCAGTAAGGATTGGTCAAACTTTCTGCGGAAGCAGGAGTGGTGGCGTGGAGTGGTCAAGGTTACTGCAGGATAAAGTGGGAGTGGACAGACTTTCTCCAGGACCAGGCAGGATTGGTGGCAGGGACTGATCAACATTTTTTAAAGGTGTTGAGGCAACTGGTCTTCTGTGGGAGCAGGATCGATTGTTCAAGTTGCAAGTGGGCGTGGTCCGACTTTTTCCATGGACAGTAAGGATAGATCAAACTGATTCTGTAGGATTTGTAGAGATTGGAGAGATTTTGAGTTCACAATCACAAACAGAATCAGTTTAAGATCACTGCGCGTGTGTGTGTGTGTGTGTGTGTGTGAAATTTGTTAAATACAAATTCATTGTACTGTGTCTAAAGGGTAAAGGAAAACTTTATTGGTATCTTGCAAATTATATCTTATATATTTTCACCACATGGTGGCAGCATCTCAGGTGTTTTCAAGTTACCAAGTACACGGCATATTGTTCATTTATTTAGAAGCAGCAATAGGACTTATTGATTTTTGATGGATTGTAAATAGCTTGTAGTACACTGCTATATGTTATATTTTAAGGAGGAAATAGAAATAAATAAATAAATAAATAAATAAATAAACACTAACTCTGACAAAAAAAAAAATGAATGTAATTAATCTAATTTAATTATACTTTCAGTCATTTCCTAAAAATAACATAAATAATTTTTGCTTTATATAAACACACACACACATTTAAGTGCTCAAGTGTGTAATTGGGTATTGAGCTGTCAATCAAAATGAATGTGACGGACAGATTGGGAAGAAGGAGCGTGTGTGTGTGTGCGTGTGTGTGTGTGTGTTTTGATAGATGAAACACTCATTATCCGAGGCTCAGAACTGAGTCATCAACACATTACAAGATTGCATTGCTGGAAGCATATGCACACACACACTGCGTGCCTGAGTGTGTGTGTGTGTGTGTGTGTGTGTCTGTGTATGCTGATTCATTCAGAAATCAGACATTTTGAGGAAGGCCTTGAGACATGCTATATTGAGGATGTGTGTGTTTTAGTGTGTAAAGTATCTAACACCGACAGCAGGAGTGAGCTAAAGTGAGACAACATGCATGTTTATGGATGAGGAAATGTATGTGTATGTGTGTGTGTTTGTGTGTGTATACATATATGTGTGTGTGTGTATGTGTGTGTGTATGTGTGTGTGTATACATATATGTGTGTGTGTGTGTGTTACTGGTAGCAGATACAGTGCGCATGTTTGTGTTCATACTGCACATATGTAGGTCAGGTGCACCATGGGCTGCTGTTACCATGGCAACAGAGAGTCAAACATGACTGTGAATGCACCAGTCGGTGCATAAAAGGATCTACACATGCACACACTGATTCTGCTAAAGCTGTGTTTGTGGGAGCAAATGCATGCGCACACACACACACACACACTGGGATTTCAATCCCACGTCTCATGAGGACCCAGATGGGGACACTTACACTTATTCTTACTCTCTCATGTTTTCATCAGCACTAAACCCATTGAACCTCTCCTCATTTTCCTCTATTCACATTTGTTTCTTTTCATACCCTGTCTCTCCCCCCTCCTCCCTCTCACTTTCTTTCTTTCTCTCTCTCTCCTGAGCATCCTATAGTCTAAAATAGCACTCCGCCAATCTCTCTCTCTCTCTCTACTTCCTCTGATTCACTGTCCTTTCTACCTCCCATCGATTCTGCACATACCCTCCCCTTAAGCATGCTGGGTAATAAATCTTTTTGTCTGGCCCAGGAGGCTCATGGGAAGGCTCATGTGCTATTTTCTCGGGGGGTGAAAGACAGTCAAAGAGACTGAAAGTATAGAGATGAAAGTGAGTTCATTGATTTTGCCCGGATGTTTGGAGCACATTTGCCGGATAGAGTGAGACGGGGTTCAAATTTATATTATTATACATTGGGGGAAAAAAAAGGTTTCCTCAAGGGATGTATGCAGAGTTAAGGGTTCTGTTTAGGGCAGCTGGTATACAGTAAATCCCCTCCTGTCGTTCACAGATAAAAAAAGACAATCTAAAATTTTATATTTGGCAAAAGATTACTTGCTCTTACTGTATGCAGTGTCTTGAACCAGTGTATTTTGGAGTTGTGTTCGACAAGACTATGTAAATAAACTGATGAGAATCTATTAAAGACGTCGGGAACTAGCAAAGATCACATGTTAAATATAATGATTCATCTCCAAGTGGAAATCTTTTAAAAGTGACCATTTATAATAGTAGAGTACTGGTAGACGTGGCACGTTATAACCAAAGTACACAATTATAATTCTGAAAGAATTTGTCAAGAAATATATCTCATTGTCCAAATTTTGGAATCCATTCAAAAATACTTTTCTGTATAATCTGACATTGATTTTCAAGAGTTTATGTTGTATAACGATGCTTGAGAGTTCATGTTTTATTTGCAGTATAATGTTCCGTCGATCTGAAATCAAAATAAATAAATAAATCAATATTAAATGGTATGCAAAGATATGTACAGTACAAGAAAGAATCCAGTGTAAAAATCATAAAAAAGAGAAAAAGGCTTAGACGGATACTAAGCTAAGAGGAGAGCGATGTGGTGGCGGGCATATATAGTGAAGCTAATGAGAAGTGATAGCAGACCGGAGAAGTAAATTAGCTGTGGTCATGGCAACGGATCAGTTCTGCGAAGATAGTGAACTCCAATAAGGTGAGTTGTTGTGGCTGTGCCAGTGAGTACAGTACACATAATAATGGCTGAATCCAGTAAAATATATTCAGAAATGAAATAAACTCTGTAACACATGGTTAGCCATCATATTCATCTAATTGGACTGGCTCTACAACTGGCTAATTGACTGTAAATAACAGGTAGAATAGTGGTGCAGTGGCCTCACAACAAAACAAGGTCCTCAGTTTAATCCTCTGATATTTAAATTTTTTTAACCTCACAATATATAGTCACTGTCAGACGGAAACCTCGTATCTCCAAAACCGTTATTTTTCAGGAAATTAAAAAAACGCCGTACCTTATCTGCAGTGCACAGGGTTTAGTCCGCGTTGCAGTGGATTGTCTTGCGCTAAATTCCTGTTCTCAGACGAGCACCAGAACTAGCGGGGGTCAAGATTTTTTTTTCTTTGAGCCCAGTGTTTTGAAGACATTTACCTCAGAAGACGTGTTGATTCGTTGCGACTCTTCTTGAGGAGAAATATGCCATGAAGCTCTCGGAGTGAGGAAGAGGTGGACAGTTGAAGTGTCCAATGGAGTTATGAGATTTGCACTCAAGCTATTTTCAAGACTTTAGATTGGTTAATAACTTGTAAAAATAACAGACCCACATGGGGACTGACAAATAGCATCGATATGTGAAAAAATATGAAATTGACCAAATTTGGACATACGAGGTTTCCGCCCGACAGCGACGATATTCAAGTTGGGGAAAAAAACATGGAGACTTCCATGTTAATCTTTTATTAACAAAAAGCTACCCAGCTAGCTGCGATCTGAGAAGTTATATTTTACTTTACAATCAAATATGTCTGTATGTTGATTAATCGAAAGCAAACTGCTGACTTCAGAGGAACGCACAGTTGAGAAAATCATCCCAAGTCCCAGAGCAGGAATTACATGTTGACAGAGAGTCCAGAGATCAGGATTCAAGAGCCAACATCTTTTTTTTTTTTCGCCAAATGCAGCATTATTGTGTTTGAGGAGGTTTACAGCCACATGGTTTGTTCCCAACAGATGTCAAGTTTATTAAGTATTATAGTTGTAAAAGCAGGTAAAATGGTAAAAATAAACAAAAAGGAAAAAAGGAATATGGAAAAAGCCATCAACAATCAAAAAGGACTGTATCAGCACCCAGACAAACCAAACACCAGATATAAAGGACCAGAACCTCCTTTCTAACCCTAATCCTAACCCTAATCCTAATCCTAACCCTAAAGCTAACCCTAAACCTAACCCTACCCCAACCCTAATCCTAACCCTAATCATAACCCTAACCCTAATCATAATCCTAAACCTAACCCTCATAATCCTAAACCTAACCCTAAACCTAACCCTAACCCTAAAGCTAACCCTAAACCTAACCCTACCCCAACCCTAAACCTAACCCTAATCATAATCCTAAACCTAACCCTAAACCTAACCCTAATCCTAACCCTAACCCTAATCATAACCCTAAACCTAATCCTCAGCCTAACCCTAAACCTAACCCTGACCCATCAGGGGGACATAAAAGCAGCGGCTATGTTTCATATCTTTAAATGTGATGACTCATTTCCTTTCATAGCTTGTCAGCTCTTTCCTCCAGGGCAGCGTAGAAAAGGAAACAGGGTCAGCAGTATTTGAGAACATTTCGGTCCAAGCAGCCACACGGCATGTGAGTTCATTCAGCTTTTACCAAAAAGATTTTAATAGCCATGTTAGAACAAGCACTTCCTCAGAAATAGAAAGAAGTAGGAAGCTGAGTAATGGTAGTTATGGTGGCTATATTTACATAGATCTACTCTCGAGCTCTTTGCTGGACAGAGAACAAACCCTGCTCTCATTGAATAACACTGCTGATTCACCATGCAAGGCAAAAATAAGGGAAGTTCAGTGGGTGTGTTTGGGGAGAAGGGTGTATGTGTGTGTGTGTGAGCCTCAGTGGGTTTTTTAAATCAGACCAATAATAAAAAAGAAGTGTGAAGGATAATAGCGGAAGAGTGGATATAAAAAAAAAAGAAAGGGAGGAATAGTGCATTCTCCGTGTCAACACTGTCTGCATCGTTGCCATAGTAATGGATGAATCTTGAGGTAGCCTGAGAGTCAGATGTTGTTCTTGCACTCGAATTCACCTCTCAGAGTCAGGAACTGACTTAAGACCTATTTTACATGGGAAGATTTTTTCATGAAATGCGCATGCACGTGTCTGGACATATTACATCATTTAATATATAATGCACATAATCTAGCCATAGGCGTTGCAAGCCAGTGATTTCTTTGCCAGTCCCAAGTCCAGATAAATAGAAATGGGGCAATGTATGGAAGAGCATCTGGGGTAAAACATACCAACTTAAACATGCAAGTCGTCAGTGTAAATTCCATACCGGATCGGTCGAGGCCCAGGTTAACAACGTCCGCCACCGGCACTGTCGACCTACAGGGAAATCGGACTACTGTTGGTCGAGAAAGGAGAGGAGTGAGAAAGGTTTGTAGGCGGAGGGAGAAGCGGAAAGACAGGAGTATTGGTCTGAGAATAGGGACTCTTAACTGGTACAATGACAGGGAAAGGTAGAGACCTGGCGGACATGATGGAGAGAAGGAAGGTGGATATACTGTGTGTGCAGGAGACCAAACTGTTTATATAGGGGATACAAACTGTTTAATTATGGTGTGGATAGAAAGAGAAATGGGGTAGGAGTGATCCTGGAGGATGAGTGTGTGAGGAATGTTTTAGAGGTGAAAAGAGTGTCAGACATGTCAGACTTAAATGGGCATGTTGGTGAGGGGAACAGAGGTGATGAGGAGGTGATGAGCAGGTTTGGTGTTAAGGAACCTAGAAGGACAGATGGTGATGAAATTTGGTAAGTGGATCAAAATAGCTGTAGTGAACACTTATTTCCAGAAGAGAGAGGAACATAGAGTTACATATAAGAGTGGAGGTAGGAGTACGCAGGTAGACTACATTCTATATAGACGAGGAAATCTGAGAGAGATTAGACTGCAAAGTGGTGGTAGGAGAGAGTGTAGACAGACAGCATCGGATGGTCTGTTTGTCCAGATGACATATCTGTGGAGATGTGGAAGTGTCTACGAGAGACAGCAGTGCAGTTTCTATCTAGATTGTTCAACATGATTTTAGAGAGTGAGAAGATGCCTGAGGAATGAAGAAATGTTCTAGTGCCGATCTTTAAGAACAAGAGTGATGTGTAGAGCTGTAGAAACAGAGATATAAAGTTGATAAGCCACACAATGAAGCTATGGGAACGAGTTGTCTAAGCTAGGCTAAGAAAGGAAGTGGATATTTGTGAGCAGCAGTATGGCTTTATGCCCAGAAAGAGCACAATGATGCAATTTTTGCTCTGAGAGTGTTAATGGAGAAGTACAGAGATGGTCAGAAGGAGCTGCACTGCATCTTTGTGGATTTAGAGAAAGTTTATGACTAGGTGCCGAGAGAAGAGGAGCTATGGTACTGTATGAGGATGTCAGGAGTGGCAGAGAAGTACGTCAGAGTAGTTCAGGATATGTATGAGAGGAGTAAGACAGCAGTGAGATGTGCTGTAGGTCAGACAGAGGAGTTCAAGATGAAGGTGGGGACACATCAAGGATAGGCTTTGAGTCCCTTTTTGTTTGCTATGGTGATGGACAGGGTGACAGATGAAGTCAGCCAGGAATCTCTGTGGACAATGATGTTTGTAGATGACATTGTGATCTGTAGGGAAAGTAGGGAGCAGGTGGAGGAACACTTGGAAACCGTTGGTAGTGTGGAAAAGAGGTGAGGAGGCGAGTGCAGGCGGGTTGAAGTGGATGGAGAAAAGTGTCAGGAATGTTGTGTAGGAGAAGAGTGTCAGCAAGAATGAAAGGAAAGGTGTATAAGACTTTAGTGAGAGCAGCTCTGCTGTATGGGTTAGAGACTGTAGCAGTGAGGAAAAGACATGAGGCAGAGATGGAGGTAGCAGAGATGAGGATGTTGAGGTTCTCTTTAAGAGTGACGAGGATGGACAGGATTAGGAACGAGCACATCAGAGGGACGGCTCAGGTTGGCTGTTTTGGGGACAAGGACAGAGAGGCTAGATTGAGACGGTTTGGACATGTACAGAGGAGGGAGATGGTTATATTGGTAGAAGGATGTTGGAGATGAAGCTGCAGGTAAGAGGTCAAGAGGAAGGACAAAGAGGAGACGTATGGATGTGTTAAATGAGGACATGAAGGTAATGGAGCGAGAGTAGAAGATGATGATTCGCTATGGCGACCCCTAAAGGGAAAAGACAAAAGTAGTAGAAGTTGTTTACATAATACAAATCCGAATTCAAATTACAATATATACTGTTGAAAAGGACATTTTGGATGTTTTCTTTAGTATAAGGACAAATCAGGAAGAGCTCTCTCTCTCTCTCTCTCTCTCTTTATGAAAAAAAAGCAGAACAGTGAAATATACATAAAATAGTAAATCAGGTACATTTACTTGGATAGCCATACAGCCCAAGCCATCTACATGATATGTAAATACACTAGATCTAAAACATTTTCCATGGAATTTATGATGTATTATGTCCTCTGTATTATGTCTGTTGTTACTAAGTGACTGATTACTGAACACTCGTTCTGAAAATGCAGAATACAAATGAAGCCAGAAATAATGCATTACAAGATGAGAGGATTTGAATGGCAGGATTCCACACTCCTGAATGCTCCTAAATATCCAACAGCAGAGAAAATAGTCCATTCATCGGTACAATTGAGAGTCTGATTGCCAGAATGACCTTCAAATAAGGGCTTTAAGAAAAAAAAGAACTGCAGAAAAAAAGGAACGCATGAAAATTGTCGCTCATCGAAGAAAAAAAAAAAAACATACGTACGTCTGGTCTGAAATAAACACAATTTAACAAAATATACTGCTGCTGTATTATGTATGCTACGTCTGCTGCACTATGACCTCGACAGTGTGCGTTCCTTTGATACTCCTGGTTGCCATAGTAATAACGGTAATCAGTGGGCGGAGCAACAAACGTTCCAAATCTGTTTTCCTGCCGCTAAAATGAACCATTTTTGATGGACATTTAGCATTTGTGTATAAAATTGTTGTCACTCACATTTGTAGTACATGTAGCTGAACCAAGTCACTCCAAGTTGAACTTTTCTCAGGACACGCCCTGGACACGCCCACTTCTGTCACTCAAGTCACCTGGTTTTACTTTAAAATTAATGATCGCACGTTGCTTTGTCGCTGGGACTCGCTGTAAAATTAAATATGCTCTTAAACATGCTCTTTAGATTATGGGCACACATTACAAAGTATAGCATGAATATTTTATGCTTGTTATTAAAACCACTCCTGATTATTCAGAGCGTCTCGGACAAAACGGGCTTAAAGAAAATGCCCCGACTGAATTAATGAGCATTAAAGATGCAACAGTAATAATCTGAGCTTTGAATATTATTAGCTATGACATGAAACATTTTTATGTTGGTGTTGCTAGGACTACATTATCTGCTCATCTCTTACATCCACATCTTCATCTCAGACCAGGTCAAGCTTGAGGAACTCTATGACATGGTGCGTGGGTTTTCACAGAGAGCTCGAGATAACTTTCCGCACAAACCGACTTGTGTAAAACTTCATTCGTACATTCAGTACATAGTACAATATGTTCACTTTTCCTTTCTCAGAATAGCGGATTTTGCTTTCACTTAAACGCCTGCCAGCTACATGTGGAAAAAAAAAAAGTCTTCGAGTGTGAGAACGAATCCGTTGCAGATGTCAGCAAGCAACAACGCTGTGATTGGGATCAAGGCCAAGAGACTCGAAGGCATGAAACTGCATTTAAATTTTTTAATCATCCGTAGCTGAAATGCTAAATTTGCATATTTCTAACTTTTTTCTTTCTTTTTTTACCAGATATAAATAAATAAATGAACCTTTTAAACACTGAATCGAAGAAAACCGAGTTTTATAAGGTTTCCTTTGCTGTGTGTATTCAAATACAATTATCAAATACACTAAATATGGATAATTAACACCCATGTTAATGGCATGAGAACAAATTTTAAATTCTAATCATTTACTGAATTTTTTTTTTTTTTTAAATTTCAGGTGGAGAACAAGCTTGTAGGGTCTTCAAAGAGTCTTGAGTCTTCAAAGAGACTCAAAATCACGATATCTTTATGAAAATTAAATTTTTTTTCTTCCTGGGATTTTTTTTTGTAATTTGGCTTGTAAAATTCCAAATATTTCATAGGAGTGAATCTTATCTTTAGATTTTTTTATGTATGTATTTATTTTTCATGTTTTTTTTACTGATGTTTATTCGCTGCATTTCAACTGTCCTTAAACCTTCTTTTTATTTGACCCTTTCTTTATCGTATAAGGCCACGTTCACACTGCAGGTAAAAGTGGCCCAAATCTGATTTTTTTTCTTCAGGAGTAGTGTGAACACTCACATCTAGCCCAGATCTGATTTTTTCACATCAGATTCAGACCACTTCCATATGTGGTCCTGATTCAGACCCAAATCTGATTTTTTCCAATGTGGCCGCAGTGTGAACAACCGAGGCGGATTTGATGCGACTTTTACATCAATCTACATCGACATTCGTCACAATTATGCGCCGGCGAGTTCACACACAAACGTGACTACGCCTACAAAATGGATCAAATAATCAAAAGTTGCCCTCGACATCCGTAAATTTTGAAAACACTGCGTCTCTGTGCTGCCATTACACAAACATTTAGAAAGAAAAGCGAAAACACTTACTTCCTCCATAACCTCGCCAATTTTAGCGCAACGGCGTGCTGCGTGTGACATCATTGTTATTGTTCGTTTGCGCATTCGGGTCAGTTCGAAACAGCAAACAGTTCACACTGGTATCTGATATAGGCCACATTTTAAAAGGTAATGTGAACAGCCAAACAAAAAAATCAGATCTGAGCAAAATATCCAAATTGAACGCGGCCTAACAGCTGGCTTCCAGTCCTCGCAGCACCCAAACCCATCTCTTACCATCAGCATGTTCCCCTAATGTGTGCACCTGTTTCATGTTCAGCCTTTAACGCCTTTCATTATTATTTACACCAGAGCTTTCTCCTTTCCTTTCGAAGTCTTCCCAATCATCTCGCGTCGTTTCCTGGCTATTGTTTTCTATTTCTAAATATGCGTTATATTCCTTGATATTGCTTCCATGTCTGTCTGAGCCTTGCGTTAAACAATAATTGTAATGCTTGTATGGAACTTGGAAGTGAACACACTTTTGCACACTTATGTCCTGCTACATAACCATCCACAGTTCATTTCATCCACGTTCATATCATTTTATTCCACATGATTAGCAATTAGCAAAGACCAGGATCATATATATATATATGTCGTATATATGTCATATACATATATCTCGTACCTCCTGCTACATAATTTAATACTGTTGTTGGGTTTTTTTGCAGCGTCAAACATCAAACACCAAACCCCATCACCCCATCCCTGTTTTTTCTTTCTTCCATTCTTTTTTTCATCATCCTCCACCTGCTGAAGTCAAGCGTTGCTATTCACTTGCATACGTTATCCCCCTGCTACACCGACTACCGTGTCCTACTTTCTTATTTTTACTTCAAAAGTTGGAAAGAAACCTATCTTTTTTTTTTTTGACCCAAATATTAAAAATACTAAATTTATCGACCTCCAGACATCCGTTACAAACAGTTACTAATTTTCAGGCTACTAATGTGTTTCTGTGCAGGATATTTTGCTAGTAAAATGGTTTCTTACAATCAAATTTGACTACATAATGGCCACTACCTGAACACATAACACACATTTGTTCTAGTTAAATCTCTCAAGAACAGTCCTTAAAGTTTCTTAAACAAACTATAAAAAACTTGTGCTTATACAGAACTATTAAACACAACCACACATATTCACACACCTACACAGATAATAAAGAATCCCTGTCATCTATAGATCCCCCCCCCCGACATATGTGTTCTAATGAAGGATAGTGATGTCATATCCTGCGTACAACGTCCACATACGGGAAGCGGCCGTATTGTTCGCAGTCTCTTAGTAGAAATGCATATCAGTCAGAAATCTCTGAGGTTATCAGCCCCCTGATAGGCTGGTTTGTTGAGTCACATGACTGAGACGGGAAGGGCCGAACCTAAGGTCAAACGTGCTCGACGAGCGAGGGTTTACGGAAGAAGAACCACAAGAAGAAGTAGTCGGAATCAGAGAGTCTGGTCTACAGACTTTAAGAAAGCTGCCTGATCTCAAAGTCATGTCTCTTAGCGCAAGTTTGTCCGTAATAAAGAGGAAGCACAGAACGCTGAAAAGGTCATAAATTCGGATTGTGCTTCAGTGATTCCTCGATAAATTCGTTCCAAAGATCCGCTTAACGAGAACCGTAATAACTGAGTAATTATTCCAGTGGATGGAGGTGTTTATGTAGGGGATGTTTATTTAAAATTTATGGAAGGAGTCTCCGGTTTCAGCGCTTGGTAAATTTACACTGAGTAAACTTTGGGAATTTGAGACAATTGAAACAAACCTATATTGTGGAAGCGCGACAACTTTAACGTAACTATAAATGGATAAAAAAAAACAAGTATAATGGCATAGTTGGTAATTTGCTGTGTTAATAAAAAACAGGGCTGCTGTAATTCCTATGTAATATATCTTATGAATACCGAAGCGAGTGTGTGCTTTCATACACAGATTTCGATGGGCGTGGCCATTACCATTTTACTCTTGTCCTGCCGGTTGGGGGAGGGGCTTTTAGAAAGATCCTCCCTCGATGAGTGCGGCTCTGACAGGATGCTACGTTTGAGAGGCGTGGGCCGAAGACAGGAAGTGCCCGGCACGGAGGCGTGTTCTCCGTGTTTGTGGGCGGCGCCTCGTGTTAGCCGAGAGGCTCTACAGGAAGCTCTTCTGCGATGATGGTTGAGTAGATCATATTTTAGAAAGTAAAAAACCTCTTTCACACCACAACGGCGCTCCGGCTCGGGCGCTAGGAGCCGGCTGAACATGCGCAGCGCGTCGTCAGAGAAGCGGCGCCACTGTGAGGGCACGGTGCCCGGAGGACATGCACCATGCTGCCAACGCTGGAACTCAGCATAAAAGTTGTCACTGGGCAGCGCTGCTTCCCAGGGGAAGTTTCCAGTCAGCATGCAGAAGAGGAGCACACCGAACGCCCATACGTCCTGCGGCGTGGCCACTACGATGCCCTCCGAGCCTGTGACCTGGCACACTTCGGCTGCCGTATAGGGGATGGTGCCGCTGACTCGTTTGACGCGGCTGCCTGCCCTCCGTGTCATTCCGAAGTCAGCCAGCTTCACATGCCGGCACTCGCGGTCAAACAGGAGCACGTTTTCTGGCTTCACATCTCGATGGACCAGACTTTTACTGTGCATGAAGTCCAGAGCCAAGCCGAGCTGCTGCACACACCGCTTGACCATGTCCTCAGGCAAACCAGCCTGAGCAAAGGACAGAGAGAAAGGGAAATTCGTGTGAGGGGCTTTTAAACCAAAAGGAATTTTAAACAGCTCAGAAATAACTGTGGCAAAAAAAAAAAAAAAAAAAAAAAAAAAAAAAAGGATTTTAATTAAAACGGTTGCATTCAGTCATGGATGTTTTTTTCTGAATCAACACACCCCCGAGTATTTTACACGATTAGTTACAGACAAACACACCGGTGTGTAAAATAATCCATCAAAACAAGCAATTATAAACACCTCAGGTGTCTGTCAGGTGAGGGGGAAAAAACGAAAGAGACACCAAAAGCGAAAATAGAGACAGATGGATTTTAATTTAAGGAGAATCAGGATTTCGTTTTTTATAGAGCTTAGCTTCAGAGTGGAGGAAATGAAGTCGACAGGAGGTCCGGTCATAAAAGGAGAGGAAGGTGATGACAGGATTAGGATGAAAAGTGTGCAATGAAGAGAATGAGGCGAATGGAGGCTGCATACATAATGAACAGACTTTATTACTATTATTGTTATTGTTATAAATGTCTTTATATGGCGTTTGAACATGCAGTTTGCGTTAACAGTTGAATTGTTATATACAGTGCATTTGAATTCCTAGCAGTGGTTATTATGCATTATAAATTGTGAACAGAATGCATTAAACAAAATGATTTTGTTTTGGTGATGTAATGTGTTATTAAAAACTACTTCTGCAAATTGAATAAACTCTATAAAGCGTTTGTTGTTATAATGACTCTATTGTACTCTGTACATGAAGTACACCATGTCTTCTAAAGTATGTTGTTATAATTCATTATGAATGGTTAACAGGACACATCGTGCACTAGGTCCTGTTCATAAAGCATGATGCCTCTTAGGTATTCATTGGTCATTATAAAGTAATGAAATGTGGCCTTTTATTTTATGTGTTATCTTTTACACAGTGGCTATAACGCATTATGAATCACTCACAGAATTAGTATTACTCTTAGTATTGCTCACAATCTCTTACAAAGACATATTTTAGAATGACTCTTCAATTAAAAAAATCAATTGCTCTCTATATCAACGGTTATAAAGTACGTTAACATGAAGCATTATAAACTGAGTTCATAGCCTAGTCTGTCACATACGTCAGCTCGTAGGCAGCCGTTAAGAGTGCGGATTATTGGCCCAGCTGAGTAAACAAGGCTCAGCGAGCAGATATCAGTGAAGTGATGATTGAGTGATAGGAACAAGAGAACTATATGTATGCTATATGCTACATGCTATTTTTTGGCTTCACTGATCCAAACTGAAGACTTATTTGTTTACTAATGCGAATCATCACAAATGCGACACCTCCGAAAGGAGCGGCACGGTGCCGAGCAAAGCTTCTTTGTTTTTGGTTCTAGTCCCGACTCCTTCCCTGTTCTGTTCTGAAGTCTGAGGTGTGTTCTACCTGCGGAGGTATGATGTCAAAGAGGTCTCCTGCAGGTGCAAACTCCTGGCCAAATACGTAGCTCTCTTCGGTCTCAAACAGAACATCCAGGGCTTTGATGATGAAGGGACTGCAGCCCAACGCCGCGGTCAAACTGTATTCGCGTAGAAAACTCCGCAGCTTGGTCTTGTTCTTACTGACATACTTTAGAGCCAGTTTGGTGCCTATTCCACACAAACACACATACACAAATATTATCCTAAAGCTTATTTACAGCATACACACCATTCCTTAGCTATTCTAATTAGGGGGCCAAGCACTGGAACCCTTGCATCCTTGTAAGAAAAGTCGTTCATCAAAACAAGCAGGATAACATTTAGAACACTCTGACACTCACCCTGTGTGCGATGAGAGACCAGATCTACTCGACCATACGTGCCCTTCCCTAAGGGGCCGATCAGCTCGTACTGCTGCTCCACCTCTGAGGCAGACAGAGAGGTGATCGACAGCGCCTGCATGTCCTCCACCGGGGCCGTGCCCACGTTAGTGCTCCGTGCCACCATGGGCACGCCAACCTGGGCACTGAAAGACAGAAGATAGATCATTATCATAAGACACCTAAGGAACACATGTGGGTGGGGAACTGAAGAAAACTCAAACCATACGTGTCTAAGCTCTGGTGCTAGGAGTCAGTCGTTTGGATTTCTGCCTTTACCGCATCATATCTCATTTGCATGGAGTTATAGGGTTAAATTGTATGTTATTATTATTAGTACTGTTATAGCGCCACCTGCTGTACTGGAGCACCTGGATGTGATTAACCAATAAAATCTGCAAAAAAGGTTGTAAAGCTTTCTTCTTCATCTCCGCAGTACATATGCTGAGACTTTAAGAAAGAAATGACTTGAGGGAAACTGCCAATTGACCCAGACGCTTGACTGGCTGGAATATTACCACCCACACACACACCATCCCCCACACACACATACACAATGCCAAAAAAACTGCTTTCCTCCCATTTCCCTACACAGCTCGTTTACTTCTGTTTCTCTCTGTTGCTTCTGTTTTTCCTCATGGATGAAGACTCCTCGTTTACTGCACACACTCACACAGACACACACAGACACACACACACAGACCTTGTACCAATATAGCTCTTACATGTGTTACCTGATGCCGTTTCCTGTGGTTTTGCTGCGTTTCGTGTTTATTAGGGATTCAGCAGTGACTCACTGATGCTGCGCGCTCGGGATGCAACTCGATACGAATGCATAATTCAGGACGAACGGTTAAAAGTCTTCTAAACAGATACAAACAGAAGATTGTTTGAAGGCTTGCCAAGAAGCTCCACACGATGATATCTGATTGAGAAATGAAGCTCATGGTATAAATAAAACGCATTTATTTTTATATCTGGGATTTTTCTCCCCCCAGAGTTTCAGGTGCATGCTGGAAGGGTTTGTTTAGGCCACGCCCACTTATCCCTGATTGTCATTATTATTATTACTACAGAAATCAGGCAACCTTCTCTGCTTGGATAGGTGACAGATTCTCCAATGTTCTTCATAAGCTGGATCCTTTTTATTCCTCATATAATCGCTGCCTTTAAAACACACAGGAGTTCTTCACGGGTCTCGTTGCGCTGTATTCGTTTCCCAGGATAATCGAAGGTAATAATGGAAACCCAACAAATAACGAAGGATCGGACATTTTAAGGGTTTCTCTGCCTCACTTGGAGACAGTGTTCATCAAATCATCATCACAGCTCAGTCAACCATCAAGACTTCATTCATTCATTCATCTTCTACCGCTTATCTGAACTACCTCGGGTCACGGGGATCAAGGCAGGATACACCCTGGACAGAGTGCCAACCCATCGCAGGGCGCACACACACACACACTCTCATTCACTCACACAATCACACACTACGGACAATTTTCCAGAGATGCCAATCAACCTACCATGCATGTCTTTCGACTGGGGGAGGAAACCGGAGTACCCGGAGGAAACCCCCGAGGCACGGGGAGAACATGCAAACTCCACACACACAAGGTGGAGGCGGGAATCGAACCCCAACCCTGGAGGTGTGAGGCGAACGTGCTAACCACTAAGCCACCGTGCCATCCATCAAGACTTTTTTAATTATTTTTAAAAAAGGTGATGCACTGAGTGTTTATAGCTGCTAAGTGAGAACACACACACACACACACACACACACACCCACATACACAGACCCAAGTGTTTTGTTTTCCTTTTCTTAAGTTCTATAAACTTACCTCATTGACTGTCAGTGTGTTCTACTTTCTTAATCCAGTGCAGAGAAGGTTATAGCCGTTTCTGCTTCCTCGCAGCATTCGAGATTCCTAGTTCACTAGCAGCTTGGAAAAACCACGAGAACACATTCAAACTGTTCCACAAGTTCCAAGTTCAGATTCTCCTTGTAGTTAATCAGATCCAGCATCACATCCTTAACAGCTGAAATGTTCAAACAGTGATGCTGTAGGTCACGACGTCCTGAGCTCGCTGATCAGATTCTAGACTGTTGTACCGAACACTAGAGTGGACTCCAGGAGCGTGCGATCTCTCTGTGACCTCTCCGTCATCAGGTCATTTAAACCTGCTTTTATTTATTTTTTATCATCCTCTTGTTTTGTAATTATGGGATTATCCCAAATAACAGAACAAAGAACAGCAGGAAGCCAATCAAGACCAGCGCTTTTAATAATCATATATCTTTGACTGCAGGAATCTTTTTTGTGTTCTTATATGTTTTCAATTTTTTTCCAAATATTAACATTATTTTATTAAACACATTCATGCAAGGATTAAAAATGCAACTGATTCAACACTTATGATTAACACACACACACACACACACACACACACACACACACACACACACACACACACTGGGTGAGATCTTGCCAGTGAGCACTGTATTTATTATTATTTCATTATAAATGTTACAGATAACTTGAGTATTAAATGTATGACATTATTATGAGGTCTTATGAGGTCTTATGAGGTCTCACCTGCTGCCCTCTCTCTCTGCTCCATGCTCCTGCATCCACGCGCCACCGGGTCACCGTTTAGGTTCTCACGCGTCTCCTGTAACGTCGTTGAACCGGTGGAGAAAAACCTGTTTAATGCTTTGGAATAAATAAAAGATAAAAGATAAAAAAAAAAAAAAAAAAAAAACTTCGCCTAAATATCTTTAAATGCTTTGTCTCTGAATATACACAGCAGGGTGAATTCGGGCTTGTGCGTAACAGCGCGAGGAGAAAAACAGGACTTGGTGTTTTCTTTGTGTTCAAGGCGCGTGGGATCTCCGGTGTTTATCCCCGTTTGCTCGGTGCTCGGTGCGCGCGCGCGTGTGACCTACTTCCTCGCGCTGTCGGGCGTCCATCACTGGTCCTCGCGTGTCATGTTGTCCTGCGCGCGCGCTGCCCAGATTTCAAAGGAACACGTCAGTCTCCGGTTCAGCTCAGTGCGCTGCGCCACGCGCTCCTTGTACTGCGCCTCTCGCGCGCGCGATGCCTCTAAAAAAATCACGGGCGCGCTCACGTGAGCGCAGGGTCCTAGCGCCGGTAAATATGAACGTGGAACATGTACACTGGGTAGGTATTTATTTTTAATGCATTTATAAAAACCACACACACACACACACATTCGCGCATTCACACACACACACACACACACTCGCACACACACACTCGCATACACCAAGACACACACACACACTACTGTACATATTTCTTAGTGTCGTTTCTATAGTAACAGCACGCGCTCTGATTCATTTTAAAACAATCATTCATCTTAAGAATAAACCAAATAAAAAATTGTTGTTTTTTTTTTTAACAAAGAACTGAGTCTAATATAATGATGTTTTCTGATTTCTGTCCATTTTCACAAGGAGACAGTGTCAGCAATTTCATTTCAAAGTGTTCAAAGGGTTCTAGATCATCTTTTGTTGGACTTATCACCTTCAAGAGTGAATAAAGTGAGGCTGGTGTGGGAACAAGTGCTTTCTGCTATAACATGGAGATAAATCTAGGTATTAACGAGTGACACAACAGGGATATAAGAGCACGGCCTTGACTGTTTTATTCCTTTCATAAAATAACATCACAAAATGTTATACAAGTGTGAAAACAAACGGTGTTGTAAAATAAAAAAATAATCAGAAATTCAACACTGATATGGATGTGCCTTCTGTTCTCCTATGTGATATCCTGTCCCACTCTCTGCCTGACCCTTTTTTTTTAATGTCCCACTTTCTCTCTCTTTCTCTCTCTCTATCCAGGGCGTCCTGTTTTTCTCCCATAACGCTCTGTCCTCAAAACTAGCTGCACTGTTTATGCCACTGTTTTTTATCAGTCAGTGAGTGCTGTGAGTGCATTGAAAGTGTATGTGAGAGCACCGCTATTGAAATAATGTTATGAACCTTTGTTGATGAACCTTTGTTGATGAACCTTTGTTGATGAGCAGTGAATAAGAACCAGAAACACAAGCTGTAACAAGTAGCTAAGAGACGGTTTTAGCCGCCTAGTTAAACAAACGGTACTGTATTCCTATATAGTGCACTATTTTTAATGTGTAGCCTGAACTTTACAGAATACCCATGATGCACTTTCCCATTTGTAATAGAGAGTAGGGCAACATTTGGGACACGGCTGAACTAAATACAGCCAATATCACGTACCAAGACTTTCTGAACGTTTTGCACCCTGATCACCTCCGTCCCCATTCTTCCACCCCATGCAGTCCTCCACAGTGCATCCAGAAATATCAAAAGCCTTTCCGAACGATGAGACATAATAAAAATAGATCTCTTTATCAATAATTCAGCTCATCGTGGCTGTGC
Organism: Tachysurus vachellii; assembly: GCF_030014155.1. NCBI lineage: Eukaryota > Metazoa > Chordata > Actinopteri > Siluriformes > Bagridae > Tachysurus > Tachysurus vachellii. Next base: position 31,248,482 of record NC_083464.1, read on the forward strand.
ATATGAATACAATGCTCATAGTGAAGCACAGTGGTGGTAGCATCGTGATATGAAACTGCTTCTCTGTAAAGGATGCTGGGGCCAACTGACGTACCATGACATACAGTGTTAGTCTCGATGAATCTGGGAAGAAGGATGTTTACAACATGTTAACTTAATATACTGAACGAAGTGTTGTGTTGCTGTTGGATTTTAATTAGCTTCTTATTACATGAAGCGAGAGAGCTAAGAATAGACACTGTCACCTCTACAGTTCCACATCATATGCTCTTTTCTACACTGCCAGCTCACAAAGAATTGGATTAATGATGACGAGTTGCCATCTGGAGAAGGACGATTCTTTCCAAATCGCCAGAAACCATGTGTAGTTGCTTTTTCTTAGTTGAAGTTGAGCCAACTTGGTGGCCCTGATACCCACTGTGCCATTTTAAAGCTGGACAAATTCAAAATATTGTTTTTTTATTTCCTATAATATTTATGCACTACAACAAATCCTACATATACAGTATTTCAGTGTGAATCTCGAGTGAAGCAACATGTTCTGTGAAGAATAGAAATCTCTGGTGATATTTCAGCTTGTCATGTTTGGAGAAAGAACAGTTGTGAATATGAACATACTGTATTAACAAAGCCTATAGTGAAGCATGATGGTGGGAGCATCGCGATACAAAGCTGCTTTTCTGCACTCTAGCACTAAAGGGTGAATTAAAGAGTGTTGGTTTGTGCTAGCGGAGAGAGAAAGAGACAGAGAGAGAGAGACATCACTTTCCCTTTTATCCAAGGACATAATGAAAAGAAAGACAAATTTCTTCTCTCCCAAAGACACCACTTGTAACAGGAGCAAAATGTGTCTAGTACTTGTAATAAAACACAGTTAAAAATGGCTGAAAATATGTGTTTTTGTCATTCTGAAACCTGCAGGACAATAAAAAAAACACAGCAAGATACAAGTTCTTGAATACATGAAATGTCCTCTTTCACGAGATGTTGTACATTCACAAAATAGACTCAACAGCCTGAAGCTATCGCGATCCAGTATGTTAATAAAGACAGCAACGTTCAGCTAGACTTAGCTACTATAAAGCTTAATGCTTTAGCTACAGAACCAGCTAGCACCGATCTTGTGGTGTAACCTCTGTTGAATTTGCATAATCATGCATATTCGTAGAGCTTGACATCCTTGTTGAAGGTACATTACAAAATATGTCAAATACTAAATCAAGTAGGTGGGTTCAAGAATCAAAAAAATCCCTGCTATTAACTTAAGTTCAACTAGAGCTATCATGTTGACTAGAGTTAGCATTAACAAAGTCTCATGACTGTCTGCTAACAAGCCACGTTAAGACACTTTAAATATGTAAAATTTGGCTCAATTTCAGTGCCTTTGTTGTCTTATTTTAATATTAAGATTTTATGATTTTTAGCTCTGGTGTTAGCATTGATAGTATCATTAGCATCGCTAAATAACTGCTTGAAAGCCAAGTGATAATATAAACATGGCTGTTGAGAATGCTGATAAACCAATGTTACCATTGTTAATTGTGTTCTATATATTTTTGTCTGTTATTTGTACAAAAATAAGAAATATACACAAAGTAAGCAGCTTTAAAGGTCAATGTTTAGTGGTGATGTTAGGCATTTGTGATGTTAGCGGTTAGTGGATTCATTAGACATTAAAAACATTTCAACCTTAATTACCAAGCGGTACAGCAGCACAGCAGTTACCTTGATTTTCTATTTAATATATGAGACTAATTTAAAGTACAAGGTGGTTTTATTTCTTAATGACTTTTTGGGGGTAATCTCAGTATTTTCACATTTTTCTATGATGCTAGCACTCTTAGCATGTAATTATAAATAAATAGCAAGTGAAACGTAGCAGTCTATAATAAACTAAAAACCCAGTACAAGCAGCTAGACTGAGAGTCTGTAGTCGCTAGATTTAACTCAGTTCTGGAAGATTATTAACTAATTACTGCCCTCTATAGTCAGAGGACTGTAACCACAAGGACTGGGGACAAAAGGAGTAAAAAATGGGACATTACCATGGAAACTACTGTGGCAAACTGCAAGGTTGCTTCAAGGTCATGTTAGAACATGTCCTGGTTGTAGTCTGGGGCGTGTAATGGGTAAAAGGTTAACTTTATTATTGAAATGGAAATGTGCAGGTGTGTGTGTGTATGTTTAGTACTTTTTGCCTTGTCAGTTACATACACCACTATTATTGTTATTGTGAGTTATAACTATCTGACTCACATTTGCTTCCTCTTGTTGTGTGTGTGTGTGTGTGAGAGAGAGACTTACATATTTAATCCTAAATCTTCTTTCTGTGTGTGTGAGTGTGTGTCTGAATCTGTGTGCCATATTTAGTCATGGCTTTCTTTGTGTTTCCACTGACACGTTGTTAGCCTGCTCAGGTAACGAGTTAAAAACCAGAACACATTTCCAAGCAGCCAATAAGGCTATGGAAGGCTACGGTAAGTCAGATATCTACATGATACAACCGTGCTCAGCAGAAAAGCATCTCGGAATTACATCACACCTCCAACTGGGAAATGCTAATATGTTATCTTAACCTAATATCTAACATGCGTATGGTAAATAAATGTAGATTTAGGTTTTTGTTTGATCCCACCAACTGGTAGCTGGCATGGTCGGTGAAAGTGGCCCGTTCGTTCTAAATCACCGGACACACATCCAGAAACTGTGTGTGAGTGTGTTGAACTGAGGGGAAACGTGTGGGCGCACACTTTCCTGCACCCTGCATATGAGTCTGGACTAAAATAGGATTGCGAGTCCCCTGTGTTCTGCACACTGAGTCACTGCAGTGCTGGAAAAGGTCCACGATGAGCTGTTCAGTAGGCAGCACCAGAAGTTTTGTTGGACATTTGGATATTTAGTGCAGGCATCTACGTCATGAAGGGACACGGCTTTGTCCAGAACGATGCACTTGCTTGCGTCCAAAGAACCAATGGGCCTCTTATTTCCTCAAGAGCACCTCATAACACTAACATTACTGTTACGTCGCAAAAATTGACTGTTATGTAGGAGTTCATTGGGGACAAATAGCTGTCATTAGAAGTCTGGACAAACAAAAGGAGCAGATCATAGAGCCTGAGCTCTAAAAAAAAACTCACACACCCTAAAACACAGGTTCCTATTCAGTGCAACCTTCGGGAACCATTCATCGACATCTTTGCTAAGGAAACGTTTCACATTTCATTTGTGCTCTAAATAAATCTATATACTGTAGCATATCTGTCGCTAGACTCTTCTGTAGGACTTTCAACTTTCTTGCCAGATTCACACATGCCATCCTGTGTTAGAAAGGTGTGACGTGGGGGGTGGGGGTGGGGGGTGGGGGGTCATCTTTAACAATATTATTCCTGTCAAACTTGCACTATGTGAGTCCACACATGCTGGTACATGCACCCTTGGGTGTGACCTCCCTTGTCAAGCGAGGTGCGTACACCATCTGGGATTTCTCCTGCTTTCCTATGCCATCTGAGGTCCGGTTTGTCACCTCCAGAAAGAATAAAAGCTCTGAAATTAAGATTGATGGAATGTTGATGAACACCAGCTGCTACCACGGGTATCTACTAACCTTGGGAGAGTCAAAGTGCCCTGATAAAGAGTGCTAATTTAAAGAGTTAGCATTATATACGGCGAGGTTCTTCAGTTACAACATATGCAAAAGATTTCATGCTAATTCATATATCTTTCCATGTACTTCGTTAGCTATGCTGCAACGATGCCCCATACACATTATCCTGAGTGATACTATACAGTAGGCTGTTTGATTGCCAGCAGGAATGGAATTCGACTCATCTGATATAAGATTTGTCAGGACACTGTTGGGTTTCTGTATATACAGTAGAGTATCATGACTCTTGTTTAGTGTTTAGCTGCTGGTGAGAAGGGCAATGGAAAAGGGAAGGAGTGTGAGCCCCTTGCTGGGCAAATGATATAGACCTCTACACCATACCAGTGGTCAAAAGCTAAAGATTTTCTTATTTTAATAGTAAAACCTTGTACAACTGCAACAAGAAAATTGGCAGGAAATTAACCCAATAAGAAAAAGATAAAGAAACACAACCCATGGTAACGATTCCCAACATTTGTTTTGTTTTGTCTTCCACTTTTGGTTCATTGGTTTTCGTTAGCTTAGTGTTTAGATGACTTTTTACCAGTGTTGTAATGTAACGAAGTAAAAATACTTCGTTACCGTACTTAAGTAAAAATTTCACGTATCTGTACTTTACTTCGCTATTTAAATTTATGTCAAGTTTCACTTTTACTCCACTAAATTTCCTAGATAAAATGTGTACTTTTACTCCGTTATATTTCCAATAAGAATCTTCGTTACTCGTTACTACAAAATAAAATCAGAAGAAATGTGTGTGACTGCAATAAGGGAGATTTGGTGAATCACTGCTCCTAGATTGCATTACGCACGTCCGCACGAATCATTGCACGTCCGCACGCTCTATGGGGAAGCACAGCGTGCACGCGCAGTCAGAGCTGGAGGCATTTATCTATAACGGCGGCAACCAAAAGCAACCAAAAGCAGTGAAATGTCACTATTCTTATTACCAGAGTTGATAGCACAAACAAAATATTAATGCAATATCAATACTAAATAAAAATAACATTTATTGATTTGGTCTTTGTCTTGTGAATATTAGTTTATTAATGACTGCATTCATTGGACACACTGTTTGTAGAGAATGCACACATACATGAACTGATCTGATTCAAGACTGACATCATTACATCATGCATAAAATTTTGGTGTCCACTTTTGCCATTTAATAATCCCATAACTTTTGGCTTACTATGTAGTCATATAATATATAATATAAAACTCTTCTTGTTTTATTTACCCCTAAAGATGAGACCCTAGAACTGCCCCTGATCTTATGTCTACAGAAAATCACTGAAATTTTACTTTTACTTCAAATACTTAAGTACATTAAATATCAGAAAATGACTTTTGATACTTAAGTACAGTAAATATCAGATACTTTAAGACTTTTACTTGAGTAATATTCTAAAAGGTAACTTTCACTTCTACCAAAGTCTTTTTCTAGTTACGATACTTGTACTTTTACTCAAGTATTGTTTTCTAGTACTTTATACAACACTGCTTTTTACTGTGCCATGAAGAACTGACCCAAGACCCAAGTGACACCTTGTAATGGGTGCCAATATAATATGCCATGGGATGCCAATTATATATAAAATTTACAAGTATTTGGTAACCAATCTGTTACCCCATGCTCACATTTTGTAACTGTGCATTTTGGGTCATGTCGCAACATCTTAAATGGAAAAATGTGTCCGTGACTCAGGACTAAATTTTTCTCTGACGCATGCAGAACTAATGTGACGTATGTAGGTGAAAAGGAAATGTGACTTTCCTCACAGAATTTGGGGGTTGGGGTGGGGTGTTAAGGCTTGATTAGAAAATGTTGATTGCTTATTGCCAAGTACCATTTCTGGGGTGTTTATAGTTTCACGGTTCTTGAAATAAATTAACACAGAGTGAAATTTAGAAGAAGGACTGGAGTTCAGGCTGAGATTATGAGGGTTATTTCCAAATGTCAGTTAATAATAATGTGCTGCCTTTAATAAAATATGGTTGCCATAGTTACAGTTTTCAGACACAGTGCGTTGTATGGTGTTATGGTACCTCATATAAAGGGATGAAAAAGTGTGAAGAAGTTGAACTAAACCCCAAGAAAACCACAAAGAAACTGGTTAAGGAGTTGCAAGCATCAGGTACCAAAGTTTGTAATCTACCATTACGTGTTCTATATCAACATGGCCCTGCATGTTCTTCCCATACTTTCAAGGGGTTTCCTCCCAGTACTCAAGCTTCTTCTCCAGTCCAAAGACAAGTGTTGTACATTGATTGGCATTTCTAAATTTCCCTGTAATAGACTGGTAACCTGTCCAGGGTGACCCATGTTTTGTGCCCACTGTCCCAATGACCCAGTGGTTCAGAAAATGAAATTATGGCCATAATTAGCAGTGATCTGAATAAGTGTGGGGGCACGGTGGCTTAGTGGTTAGCACGTTCGCCTCACACCTCCAGGGTTGGGGTTCGATTCCCGCCTCCGCCTTGTGTGTGTGGAGTTTGTTCTCCCGTGCCTCGGGGGGTTTCCTCCGGGTACTCCGGTTTCCTCCCCCGGTCCAAAGACATGCATGGTAGGTTGATTGGCATCTCTGGAAAATTGTCCCTAGTGTGTGATTGCGTGAGTGAATGAGAGTGTGTGTGTGTGTGTGCCCTGCGATGGGTTGGCACTCTGTCCAGGGTGTATCCTGCCTTGATGCCCGAGGACGCCTGAGATAGGCACAGGCTCCCCGTGACCCGAGGTAGTTCGGATAAGCGGTAGAGAATGAATGAATGAATGAGTGTTAAAGAACATCCTCCAAACTTTAGAGCATGGGGTTGGTAGCATTGTGCTGTGGAGGTGTATTGGAAAGCTTATGTATGGCATCATCATGGCAGGAAGAAGGAACATCGGAGAGTCTTCCAGTAGGACAACGATCCTACCTCGGAAGTGGCTATCACAAAGCCCCGACCTGAATCCTGGACTGGACTGAAAAAGCACGTCTGTGGAAGGAGGCCCTCAAACCTGACTCAATAAAGGTGTGAGGAACTGACAGCAATTCCAGAAAAGTATTGTCAGATGCTTGTTGACGGTGACCCCAGGAGTCTTATTCACATTCATGCGATAAAAGGCAACAGCATCAGATTACCAAGTGTAAACTTTTGGCCCAGTGAAATTGAAATAAAGTAAACTTTACAATTAACATAAAGTAGGAAAAGTAATGTGTTAAAAATTAAGTTTGAAGAACTTCAGACAGTATGAAAACATTTTGTCTGGCTTGTCTGTGGGTTAGAAGTTAACTCAAGGCTGTGACGTGATGCCAAAAGAAAAACCACATCCCTACATTATGAAGACATCGTTTCACATGACTTAAGGTTAACCTCAAGCTACGTTTTCTTGAGATGTTGGTGTTACTTAAAAATACAATACTCAAATACAATCTGGAGGGGGGCACGGTGGCTTAGTGGTTAGCACGTTCACCTCACACCTCCAGGGTCGGGGTTCGATTCCCGCCTCCACCTTGTGTGTGTGGAGTTTGCATGTTCTCCCCGTGCCTCGGGGGTTTCCTCCGGGTACTCCGGTTTCCTCCCCCGGTCCAAAGACATGCATGGTAGGTTGATTGGCATCTCTGGAAAATTGTCCGTAGTGTGTGATTGTGTGAGTGAATGAGAGTGTGTGTGTGCCCTGTGATGGGTTGGCACTCCGTCCAGGGTGTATCCTGCCTTGATGCCCGATGACGCCTGAGATAGGCACAGGCTCCCCATGACCCGAGGTAGTTCGGATAAGCGGTAGAAGATGAATGAATGAATACAATCTGACGTGATGCATAGAATAATTTCACTCTTCCGAATTAGATTTCCATGTCTGCTTTCTAAATTTAGATTTGTGTGATTTTTAGATTTTAGTTTGAAATGGACAAATCCATTTCAAGCCAAAAGTGAGGACTTCATTTTGCACATATTATATCTGTATGCGAAGCACAAGCACACGCACAAGCACACGCACACCAGAAAAATTCGAGTCTTACCGCCACGCACATTTTGATTCAATTCACTGTTTTGAATCTCTCTCTCTCTATATATATATATATCTCTCTTTCTCTCTCTCTCTTTGTCTCTCACTCTCTGTCTCTCTCTCTCTCTCTCACTCTCTCTCTCTCTCTCTGTATCTCTCTCTCTCTCTCACTCTCTCTGTATCTCTCTTTCTCTCACACCCCACATATTTTTGTTTTCTAAACTTCACCCATACTTTTGTAACTTTAGAGAATCGATTCGTTCATTCGAGTCATTTTAAAGAGTCATTTAAAAGAACCGACGTTTTGGCGAATCTCCCATCCATTACCAGGCACTGGGGGAGGAGAATGACAGAAAAGTGGGGGGTTTTGTCAGGAAGATTTTGGGACACTAAAGAAGCAACAGAACACAAAAACAACCTCTAAACTTGTCCAAACATCTCTCAGGCATTGACAGAAGTGTTACGGTAAGTGGTTGTTGTTTTAAGTCGATGTTAAACACGACAGTGTTTAAGTCTAACTCACCTCAGTAGCACTGCTAGTTTGAGGGTTTTTTTCTGTGAGGTAAACAGACATGAAGTTTAAGTTTATCAGTAATTTAGAAGCCTTGTCGTGTTATTAATAACATTTCTATAGTGCTGTAGACACACAGTGTTGTGTTCGAGCTCCTAACAACAGGCTTTGGTCCTTTTCTCTCTCTTTCTCTCGTGAAAACAGAAATAATAAATAAACTGAAGCAGCGTCACTAAGCTAAAGTATACTGTAGAGTTAGCAGTTAGCTGCTGTTTTAATATAGTACTGAGTACTGAAGTACGGTCCTGTCAGCACAGTCTGGCATCATAAGTAACGTGCATTGACACAAATGTAGTAAATACAGGGGTTTTTTTTTTCTAAGTAATCAATAATCAGTAATCCCCAAATCTGATTGGTCAAAAGCTGGTGATTAATTATCTTTGAAACAAAAGTGTAACTATAAATGGATAAAAAAAAAAGATGACTGATGTTAAATGGGCGTCTTCCTCCTGTAGCATTATTACTCTGAATGTAAACTATTGTCAAGTCAAGTCAAGAAGCTTTTATTGTCATTTCAACCATATATACAGTAGCTGTTGCAGTACACAGTGACATGAGACAACGTTTCTCCAGGATCATAGTGCTACATAACACAAAGACAGGACTAAAGACTTGTAAGTAGTCTTAGCCACATAAAGTGCAACTGTGCAACCTGGTGCAAACAGTGCAGGACAAGACAAACAAGACAGACAAGACAGTGCAGGACAAAAGACAGTGCAGGACAAAAAACAGTGCAGACACAAAGTTACAAGACAATACAAAAAATACAATACACAAAAGACAATAAACAGTAACAGAAACAGCGCTGACCGCCCGGTGTAAATACTGTATGTGAATACTGAATGTTCAAACAATATTTGGTGCATTAACATTAGAATGAACACAGTTTCTTAGCAGCAGGTCCTTGGGATAATATATAGAATTGTGCAAAAAAAACAGCAAATGACTTAAATATTGTATAGTATGTGCGAAATGACTGAGATATTGTACAATATGTGCAAAAACGGCTGAAACGTTGGACAGTTTGTGCAAAAACAGCAGAAAAAGTGTGCAAAACAGCATGTAAACAGTTTGATGGATTGTAAACAGCATGTAAACAGTATGATGTGTCAGTGTGTGTGTTTTGTGAGGGTCTATGCAGTCCATACAGATGATGTGTGTGTATGTTGTGCTCAGTACAGTACAGTTCAGTTATTGAGAAGTCTGATGGCTTGTGGGAAGAAACTGTTACACAGTCTGGTCGTGAGGGCCCGAATGCTTCGGTACCTCTTTCCAGATGGCAGGAGGGTGAAGAGTGTGTGTGAGGGGTGTGTGAGGTCCACAATGCTGTTGGCTTTGCGGATGCAGCGTGTGGTGTAAGTGTCTATGATAGAGGGAAGAGAGACCCCAATGATCTTCTCAGCTGTCCTCACTATCCGCTGCAGGGTTTTGCGATCCGAGATCGTACAGTTCCCAAAACAGTTCCCAAACAATTGTTCCACAATACTGTAAATAAGTAAGTAAGTAATAACACACTTGGGGGATTACTGTTATAGGAAAATAATCAGTGTCAAACATAATAGGTCTCCGTACACAAGGGAGTCATCAACTACGGTTCACTGTGGATTGTCCATCAGCTACGGTTCACTACTTTGTGTTAAAAACTGCTGATGCTTCAACTTCAACTTATTCATTTATATAGCACATTTTACTGCAATTTCAATTGCTCAAAGTGCTGCACAATATTACAAAAAGCATAAAGCAATATATATCAGATCGATTATAACAAAGAAAATTAAAACAAATGAAAAATAATATACATAAAAGATAAAATGAAATAAAATATATAAAAGCATCAAGAAACTATGTCTAAACAAGGTCTATTCTCAACAAACGCTAAATTAAAAAGATAAGTTTTTAACTGAGACTTAAAACCTTCTAAAGTTGAGGCCTGCCGAATGTGCAAAGCCCCTCTGTCGCCCCTAGATTTTTTTGAGGAACGGGGAACTGCCAGTAGAAGTTTATCTCCTGATCTCAGTGACTTGACTGGAGTATGATCCTTTAAGAGGTTGTTGATATAACTTGGAGCGATGTTGTGAAATGCTTTAAAAACCATCAATAGTATTTTGAAATCAATTCTATCGTCGCTGTCGGGCGGAAACCTCGTATGTCCAAATTTGGTCAATTTCATATTTTTTCACATATCGATGCTATTGGTCAGTCCCCACGTGGGTCTGTTATTTTTACAAGTTATTAACCAATCTAAAGTCTTGAAAATAGCTTGAGCGCAAATCTCATAACTCCATTGGACACTTCAACTGTCCACCTCTTCCTCACTCCGCGGGAGAGCTTCACGTCATATTTCTCCTCAAGAAGAGTCGCAACGAATCAACACGTCTTCTGAGGTAAATGTCTTCAAAACACTGGGCTCAAAGAAAAAAAATCTTGACCCCCGCTAGTTCTGGTGCTCGTCTGAGGACAGGAATTTAGCGCAAGACAATCCACTGCAACGCGGACTAAACCCTGTGTACTGCAGATAAGGTACGCCGATTTTTTAATTTCCTGAAAAATAACGGTTTTGGAGATACGAGGATTTCGCCCAACAGCGACGCTATAGTGGACTGGAAGCCAGTGAAGAGTAGATAATACTGGAGTTATATGTTCTCTAATTTTTGTGCCAGTTAGAAACCTAGCTGCTGCATTCTGCACTAATTGTAGACGAGATAGATTGTGTTTGCTTATCCCAACATACAGAGAGTTGCAATAGTCCAGTCTTGAGGTGATAAAAGCATGCACTATGACCTGTAGGTCTTTAGTATTAAGGATGGGTTTCAGCCTGGAAATCAGTCTAAGTTGATAAAAACTACTCTACTACTGACTTAATCTGGTTGTCAAAGCTGAGGGAAGAGTCAATAATAACACCAAGATTCCTAACAGTATTTTTTATAGGTATATCCAGTGGGGCGATAGCACTAGACATAGCTTCCTTAAGTTTTGATGGACCAAAGATAATTATCTCAGATTTTTTCTCATTTAATTGAAGAAAATTGTGCGATAACCATTGACTTCATCCAGGCAGAGTACTAAAGGCTGTAGCGAGTTCAAATTTCCAACTTTAAAAGGCAAATATAATTGAGTGTCGTCAGCATACAAGTGATAAGAGATGTCGTGACGACGACAAATTGAGCCAAGTGGTTTCATGTACAACGAAAATAAAATGGGCCCCAAAATAGAACCCTGAGGAATTTTAAAGGTGCCAGCGAAGAAGAGTTATTTGCAAGATTCACAAAGAAAGTTCTTTCATGCGAATATGACTTAAACCATCTTAAAGCAGTCCCCTTGATACCTACTTCATCCTCCAGGTGTTTCAAAAGAATTGAATGATCTACCGCAGGGGTCACCAACGCGGTGCCCGCGGGCACCTGGTCGCCCTCAAGGAGCACTTAAGGCGCCCGAGAGGCACGTTCTAAAAATAGCACTGGTCAAAATATATCTCCGCCTAAAAATATTTTCTTGCTGTAGTTTTTGAATAAAAAATGCTTGCATTAACGTAGATTTTAAAATGACGATATTTAATTTCATTTTATTTCATTAAAAAAAAATTAAAACAAAAATGTTTAATGTATATAACGAACTCTGGCCTTTTCTGAAGTCAAATGTCAATATTGCGCGCACGTCACGTCCGACTCCTGACACAAGGAAGTGGTGCAGCAACGATGAGGAGTTAGTTGTGATTTACCCCCCAAAAAATGGCAGAAAAGCGACAGAAAACACACCATTTTCACAGTGTTTGGGAGGAAGAGTACTTTTTACGTCAGTCAAAGAAAAGTGTGTGTCTCATTTGCGGGACGACTGTTGCGACGGCAAAGCGGTACAATGTGGCGAGACACTTCAGTACGTGTCACAAAAGTTTCAATGCTAACTACCCACCCGGCGGCGCATTAAGGACAGAAAAAGACGTTAAAAATCCTTTCATGCAAGTGGACATGACATGCACTGTTGAGCAACTAAGTGCTCTGTTCAACTTGGATGCTGGAAAGGTAGAGATAGAAATCCTAACGTTGCAAAATGACCTCCACCTCAAAGCCCATCAGTCTGCATCAAACTTTTGGTGCCTTGTGGACACAGAAAAGTACAGTGGTGTATGAACAGCAGCTATGAAATTTGCCTGCCTTTTTGGTTCAACCTATCTCTGTGAACCAGCTTTTTATAAAATGAACTTTATCAAGAACTAACACACAACACGCCTTACTGATGCACATTTACACATAGACTCACTCAGACTTGCAGTGTCAAATTATTCACCAGATTACAGTACACTGGTGAGCAGAATGCAGTGCCAGGCTTCTCACTAACAGACATTTACAGACAAAGAAGAGATAACGTGTTCATTGAAAACACCATAACATTAAACTAAAAATGTTTTTTTGAAAAAGACTAAATTACTTGTGAATATTCCTTCCATCATTGTTGTATAAATCATTGTTAATAATTGTGGAGAATAATTAACATTGACATGTGAGCAGTGTCTTCACCATAATATTATTATTATTATTATTATTATTATTATTATTATTAAAAAGTGATCTGTGCAATTTTGCTCTTGAGGAAGTTTGTATCAATCCGGTAGCCCTTCGTACTACTCAGTTCCCTTGAAGTAGCCCTCAGTCTTAAAAAGGTTGGTGATCTACCGTGTTACTGAGATCCGTGAGTACCGCGATACTTTAGACTAATTCCATAAAGGTTAAATAAAGGAACTTTGGTCATCATCGGCCAGATCGCGTCTTTAGTTACAGCATTAAGTTACTGTGAAGTGTGTTATGTTTAAACAAACAAGAAATCATGTTCTATGCACCTCTGACTTTTGTTTCCACTCTGTTTCCAGGCCATTTTGTCCTACTTATTATATCTCCATTGCTGGTTTTTGTTGGACACCATGTGCTCGAGTGTATCGGGTGCTCTGTTGCTGACGAGCTTCTACGTGTGTTTGTCGGCAGTACGTTCGTGTTTGATAATCAGCGAAGTGAACTGCGATAATCCCAGCCTTGACACAGAAGAATTTGTAGAGTTGTTCTCGCTAAGCGGTGGCTCCACCTCTCTGAACGGCTACACCCTCGTTTTCTATAACGGCAACGGCAATGTGGCGTATCGCATCGTGGACTTGAGCGGGCACAGCACCGACGAACGAGGATTCTTCCTCATTGGCTCGGCTAAGCTTCAGCCATCTCCAGCTATCCAGCTTCCACCAAACTCGGTCCAGAACGGCCCTGATGCCATCGCCTTGTACGGCCCATCCTGGGCTCCTGTAACTGAGAACGGGAACGTCTCTGCTATCGGGCTGCTGGATGCCATAGTTTACACATCTCGCCGAGTAACAGGCACCGCCGATGTGTTGTCACGTGTCCTCACACCAGGTTCTTTTCCATATGTTGAGGATGATCAGTTTATAGAGGGAGACGAGTCCATCCAGAGGTGTTGGCTTTCGGATAATTACTACAGCTTTCAAAATGCAGCACCCACCCCTGGACGGCCCAATATCTGTCCGCCGTCGAACCCCGGGCACCTGTGGATCAACAGGATCCAGTTAAGTGGTGGAGCACTGACAGGACCTGTAGAGATCAGTGTTGGGACAGAGAGAGGGGACATGGCGGTGGTGGTGTACAACGTGCAGACAGACACAGTGAAGACCAGTGTCGGATTTTACGCCGGTGAACCTGGGAATGTTTTTGTAAATTTTAACACAACCACTTTTTCAGGTAAAGTACGATACTATCCTCCAAAATGTGTATTCCAGCTGCTTATTGATCCTTTGTGGTAAGCAAAAATAACATTTTAACTTTTCAGATTTAGACGGTTGGGCGTTGGCGGTGTACCAGGGGAAGGTTGAAGATTTCCAAAAAGGCAGCCTGCTCAATCAACTGCAACCACTCGATGCCTTCGTCTGCAGCGGACTTACTAACGCACCGAGTGCCATTCTCACAGAGACTCTCATACCAGGCAGGAAAGCCTTCAAGCTCGACAGCAGGTCATTTTCCCAGACAGATCAGGAAACAAATTGTGACATTAAAACCAAGGTCTGATTCATGATTCATGATTCATGATTCGCTTTCCTAGGTTTTCAGAAGTTGATGCTTGCGTCACCCGGTGTGGTGCAGCTCACTGGGCGAGAGATCCCGGAGTATTTCAACATCAGGTCCAGAGACCGAGCGAGTCCATCCAGTGCAAGTGGTATAACACTTGCCCTTACAGCACTGGTATGGTCTCCTGTAAGCTTTTTGTTTTTTGCTAACCATGTTTTAAATGATTTTTACACCAGCTGTATGGGGGAGATCACCACTGGTGGTGGATGCAAGTATTAACTTCCAGAGTCTTAATTTTTGTGTCACCAAGGCATCTGATTTGGTGTCCTTATGTACAGTGCTGTTGAATTCTTGATTCCGATTGGTCAGAAGGTGTTTAGTTCCTATAAAAGCATTAAATGTAACAACATAGGATTAAAAGTAAAAAAATTAAAAAAATAAAGTACGCTTGCTGGCAACAGCGACTTCGACCAAAGAAACCATGGAAACCACCAAGATGGAGTTGAGATCAGTATGATCATAGTTAAAATATTAGTTTTTTTTTTATTTGCAGCTGTCAACATGACCGACGAACCTCTCGATCCCTGGTCAGACAACGATGGCGACTTCCTGATCAGCGAGGTGAACGCGGACACGCCAGGTTCTGCGGAAGATGAGGAGTTTGTGGAACTCTGGCATCCGTCCGGCCGCCGGACTTCACTCACTGGCATCTGGGTCCTGCTGATCAACGGCAACAATGGAAAAATATACCGTGAAATTGAACTCCACGGACACTACACAGACAATCACGGCTACTTCTTGGTGAGTTGCTTGAGTTGTGATGTCTCACGTTGGATCACGTCTCTGTGATATTATCCATACTTTTGTTACTTTTGTAGATTGGCAGTGAAAAGCTCAAACCGCAGATCGCTCTACCACCAAATACTATCCAAAACGGGCCAGATGCCATAGCGATATACCGTTCGACATCCCCCCCCTCCATCGAGAACACCATCGTTCCCAGGAATGGGCTCCTAGATGGCTTGGTGTACCGATCGCGTAGTTCAGACCGAGACTGGGCAGATCTCATCAAAGCTCTGACTCCAGGACAACTCCCCCTGCTGGAAGACACCACGTCACTTGACGGAGACGAGAGCCTCAGCAGATGCGGTCTAAACCGCGTCGACCTGAACTCTTTCAGGGTAAGAACACTTCCTGTCTTGTCACTATTTTACAGCTCCAGTACTGTTTTAAACATGTGCTTCAATGTGTTCTGTTTTTAATGTGGCCAGAGTAAGAATTTCACTCACTCATTCATCTTCTACCACTTATCCGAACTACCTCGGGTCACGGGGAGCCTGTGCCTATCTCAGGCGTCATCGGGCATCAAGGCAGGATACACCCTGGACGGAGTGCCAACCCATCGCAGAGCACATACACACACTCTCATTCACTCACGCAATCACACACTACGGACAATTTTCCAGAGATGCCAATCAACCTACCATGCATGTCTTTGGACCGGGGGAGGAAACCGGAGTACCCGGAGGAAACCCCCGAGGCACGGGGAGAACATGCAAACTCCACACACACAAGGTGGAGGTGGGAATCGAACCCCCAACCCTGGAGGTGTGAGGCGAACGTGATAACCACTAAGCCACCGTGCCCCCCCTTGTAAGAATTTCAGTGAGGACTAAAAAAATGATTAAAGCCAAACAAAACGAATAACTCGAAGACATTTAAAGAGATACAACATTGAATTTCACCAGTCTTTCGAAAGACCTTAAAAATACATAATAATACATTTTTTAACAAAATCAATGTAGTACTTGTTGTTTTCATGACTAAAAATACAAATTTGATATTTTTTCAATTAAAAAAGAAGCAAGAAATCGATTATTTGTGAGTTTAATGTCAAACAATTATTTGCATAGTAATTTTTGGTGTGGTTTACATCGTTAGCTCCTTTAGCCTCGTTGCTATATCAAGGCCTGCTAACGGATACACTTTGTTCTTTCAGGTCTCGTCTCCCACGCCAATGAAAGAGAACGATTGCCCCCGCCCCCCTAAAGACCTGGTCATTAACGAGGTGGGCGGAGTCTTAGGAGTCGACGTCTTTGTGGAACTTACTGGCCCGTCGTTGGCTCCTTTACATGGCACGGTCATAGTGCTTTACGAGCTCTACGCTACGACGAGACACGTCATTCCGCTAGAAGGAGCGCTAGGAAACGATGGATTCTTCCTCCTGGCCAACTATTCCAGTGCTGGTAAGTGTGAGTGTGTTTGTGTGGGTGAACAGAAGTACATAAGTGTTTTATTATTTCAAAACAGTTTGCTTTTTTTTTTCCTGCATCTATTTTTTGTTTGGTTTCTGACTTCTGATGGTTTGGAGAAGCATTTGCTGTTTTTTTTTTTTTTCCCCCTAGTGTTGTGTAATTGTTTTCAGTCTTCCATGTGAACCTCCACCCACCCAAGAACGTCCAGGTTGAAATTATGAAAAATCTTGGCTTTGGTGGTCATGGCAACGTTCCCAGCCAGTTATTTTTAGTTTTACAGGCTCAGACTCTTATTTTCTTGAATGAGGAGAGACCTATCAGATACACGTGTATACATGTGTACACACCGTGCCTTAAATGAGTAATATTTTAACATATTTTAACAGTAATATTTGTGTGTGTGTTATTCTTTGCCACAGATCAGAGTTTGCCTGCCCTGGCGTCTCTCGGTGCAGTCTGGTTGTGTTACGGCTTGCCAAGCGTGTGTAGCAGCGAATCGAAGGTTCAGGACGTGTTCTTGCTCTCTAACAAATCAAGCCTGCGTCCTTTTCTCCACACAGTTACCCATCAGGTTGTGCACCCAGTAGCCAGGTGTGTGTTTTGTTGTGTGATTTAATTTATACATCTGATTTATTTGATATATGCCGGTTATTATACTTACATCTACTTACGTACCCGGCTTGCGCTTGTGTTGTTTAGTTACGATTCCGTCTCGCGCTGTGCGATGAACCTATCTGCTGCCTGGACCGCCTCCTACCCAACGCCCCGCCTCCCAAACCTCTGCCCAAACTCCACCCACTCTGTCCACATGGACCTGTGCCTGCAAGAGTCAGATTCTCACATCAGTAAGCTAAAGTCTATATTCTAGCCGTTTGTTTTCATCTGTATAGCAAGTGTTTGTTTTGAGCTCGAGATTATACGCGTGTTTGTGCTTTGTTCTTGTTCAGCATGTACAGCGGAGGGGTTTGCAGAGCTCCTGGAGCGTTCCTGTCAGTGTGGAATCTCTGGTGCTCACCTTGCAGGTAACACACACACACACAGGTACATCCTACCATCAAATACATTTTTTTCAAAAGCTTTTCTTATTTATTCTTGTTCATGTTGTGTGTGTGTGTGTGTATTAGGTGTGAATTTAACCTGCATATCTGAGCGCCTGTACGCAGAAGGTCCTGTATTTGCACTGTCCAGTCACCAGAGGGAGCTTGTGGCACAGGCACTACAGAAAACACACACACACTCCTGCAGCATAATCCAGGAACGGCTTTACAACAAAGGTATACACACGAGGAGGGCCGTTTGTTTCTGTTAGTGTTGTTTTGTTATAAATAAAAAAAGTGTTATAGGAAAGTCATCAACTTAACATGGATCATCATCACACCCCCCTGTAACACATAGTCCTCACCTGGACTATAATATATTACTGAAGTGTCTAATCTTTAGTCAATTACATTTATTAAAACAAAGGTTTCATAAATATGTGTTTTTGATAGAAGTTATTTGGCATGTATTAGGAGTGCAGTTATTACAGCTGAGTGATTGACAGTTTGATCATCCAATCAGAGTCCTCGCTGGGGCTGCAGGTGGGACTGGTGTTAACAGTGGTGCTGCTGTGTGCTCTAGGAGGAGCCATCTTCTTCTATCTGTACAAGAAAAAGTAAGCATTCAAAAAGATTAAGGTGGGTTTGGTTTTATATGTTCTTAAGAATGACTGATGTGTGTGTGTGTGTGTGTGTGTGTGTGTGTGTGTTTCCACAGACGGCCTCAAGACTACTATTCAATGGAGCTGAATGAACATGACTCACCCATGGATCTCTAGTGCGTGTGTGTGCGTGTATGTGTGTGTGTGTGTGCGTGAGCGTGCGTGCGTGAGCGTGCGTGCGTGAGCGTGCGTGCGTGAGCGTGCGTGCGTGAGCGTGCGTGAGTGTGTGTGCGTGAGTGTGTGTGCGTGAGTGTGTGTGCGTGAGTGTGTGTGTGTGCGTGAGTGTGTGTGCGTGAGTGTGTGTGCGTGAGTGTGTGTGCGTGAGTGTGTGTGCGTGAGTGTGAGTGCGTGCGTGAGTGTGCGTGCGTGCGTGAGTGTGCGTGCGTGCGTGCGTGAGTGTGCGTGCGTGCGTGAGTGTGCGTGCGTGCGTGAGTGTGCGTGCGTGCGTGAGTGTGCGTGCGTGCGTGAGTGTGCGTGAGTGTGCGTGCGTGCGTGCGTGAGTGTGCGTGCGTGCGTGCGTGAGTGTGCGTGCGTGCGTGAGTGTGCGTGCGTGCGTGCGTGAATGTGCGTGCGTGAGTGTGTGCGTGCGTGAGTGTGTGCGTGCGTGAGTGTGTGCGTGCGTGAGTGTGTGCGTGCGTGAGTGTGTGCGTGCGTGAGTGTGTGCGTGCGTGCGTGAGTGTGTGCGTGCGTGAGTGTGTGCGTGCGTGAGTGTGTGCGTGCGTGTGTGAGTGTGTGCGTGCGTGTGTGAGTGTGTGCGTGCGTGAGTGAGTGCGTGAGTGTGCGTGAGTGCGCGCGTGTGTGCGTGCGTGAGTGTGCGTGTGTGCGTGCGTGAGTGTGTGCGTGAGTGTGTGCGTGCGTGCGTGAGTGTGTGTGTGCGTGCGTGTGTGTGTGTGAGCACATTTTAAAGGAAGTTTATTTTTATGATGTCATTAAACTGAGTGTTTTATTTTTTACACAAAGGTACTCTGTGTTTTATTAAAAAAATTTTACATAGCAACTTGTTTTTTTTTTTACTGTTTGTTTAAATGTTTTTTTATAGACCTCGAATATTCCTGCAGTTCCGTTTGTGTTGTTACGGATTTTTGCGTGTAAGCTTTTACAGTAAAAAAGTTTCCTTTTAAATATTAGCCCCATGCATTCAGGTGTCCATGTAATGTTCTGTGGATTTTACACAATGTCGAACGTATCGTCCGTATGATTGGTTACTTTAACATCTGTTATCGATTATTTTCCTGTTACTGCTTATCGTTTTTTTGGAAAACCACTACAGTATTGTGTTTTGAATAAACAGGGTCCCTGATAAACACACTCTGAACACTGTTCATTATTGTCCTTGGTTCGAATAACATCTGCACACAACGTTAGGGGAATTTCTGTAAACACTAAGATCTTATTAGACATTGTTTGAAATATTAAGTATCTGAATGTGCTTTGACTTCATTGCCATTGGTGATTCTTTCTTGGATGATATTTTCAGGCTTAAATATAAAAAAAAAAATCGGAAGCTGTCCTCTTTCTTCTGGTCAGTTTCCGGACTCCTGTCACGCATCAAATAGAGATAAATACATGGAATTAAAGTCGAATGTAGCGCTGTGTTGACTGTAACACAAATAATCACAAACGTGTTAAGAAGAAAAGCACAGAATGATGCGGATGAGCTTCAAGAGCAGGAGACCACATCAGGTTCCTCTGCTGTAAGCCAAGAACCGAAACGTTTACACCTTCAGAACTTAGAGAGTGTGTGTCTGTCTGTGTGTGTGTCTGTCTGTCTGTGTGTGTGTGTCTGTCTGTCTGTCTGTGTGTGTCTGTGTGTGTGTGTGTGTGTGTGTGTGTCTGTGTGTGTGTCTGTCTGTGTGTGTGTGTGTGTCTGTCTGTGTGTCTTTCTGTCTGTGTGTCTGTCTGTGTGTGTGTGTCTGTGTGTGTCTGTCTGTCTGTGTGTGTGTCTGTCTGTATGTGTGTCTGTGTGTGTCTGTTTGTCTGTGTGTGTGTCTGTGTGTCTGTGTGTGTGTGTGTGTGTGTCTGTTTGTCTGTGTGTGTGTCTGTGTGTGTGTGTGTGTCTGTGTCTGTGTGTGTCTGTGTCTGTGTGTGTCTGTGTCTGTGTGTGTCTGTGTCTGTGTGTGTGCCTGTCTGTGTGTGTGCCTGTCTGTGTGTGTGCCTGTCTGTGTGTGTGCCTGTCTGTGTGTGTGCCTGTCTGTGTGTGTGCCTGTCTGTGTGTGTGCCTGTCTGTGTGTGTGCCTGTCTGTGTGTGTGCCTGTCTGTGTGTGTGTCTGTCTGTGTGTGTGTCTGTCTGTGTGTGTGTCTGTCTGTGTGTGTGTGTGTGTGTCCGTGTGTGTAAATCTCAGGACATCAGCGGTTTCTTCACCAAGAATAATCCCTGAGAGTTTTTCCTTCCCTTCGTTCTGATGCTGAATGAGGTGAACACGACTTCTCTCCTGCATCAGGCTGCTTCCACATGAACTTCGTGTTAGATTGTTTTTCCCCAAGTGTTCCTAATAAATTGCCAATGCTTTGTGCTGATTTGTGTGATATGATCTGTTACAACACTTTTTCAGTCTTGCTCAGATATTCTTATGTCTTGTCTGACCCTCACTCTTTTCCTGTTCTCTCAGAAGCACTTCCTGCTGCGTGACAGACAGCCATGCGCTTCTGTTTCGCTTTGTCTGTCAAGCTTGGCCAGTTTATTCAAACCATTGTGCGCAGCTTGTGGCTTTTTCTAAGCTGTAAGCACGTGTAAACTAAGTGTTAACAGTGTGTGTACAAAGAGATGTGTTGGCATATGATAGTAGACATGCGTTTGTGTGTTTGCGTGTGTGTGTGTGTGTGTGTGTGTGGTCATACACACAGGATGGTGATGCTGGACAAGACAGTGAAAAGAAGTGTAAAAAAAAGTGGAAGCCTGCATGTGTGTGGTGTGTGTGTGTGTGAGACGCAAAGATGCTGCCGCCTTTGACAAATTTGCTATCAGTGACACAGGAAGAGAGTGAGGTGTGACAGGAAGAAAAAACGACAGAGGCAGAACGAGAGTGCGCTCAGAAATGCTGTAAGGGCAATAAAACAAAAGAAAAATGAGAGCAGCAGGTAGAAGGAATACACACGTTTACACAAGGTAAGAGGTTCAACCGTTGTCTTTATATCGTGTGTGTGTGTGTAGGAGGATACTTTGGGGTCTATTTTTCATTTTTTTTATGTTTTGGATCATCTCGCATCAATCTGGCGACCCAATGATATCATTAAACTCCTGAATGCTTCCCCCCCATAGCTTTGTATGTCTTGTCTCATTCTGCCTGTCTGACCCTCACTCTTTTCCTGTTCTCAAGGTAAGAGGTTCAACCGTTGTATTTATATCGTGTGTGTGTGTGTGTGTGTGTGTGTGTGTGTAGGAGGATACTTTGGGGTATCATTAAACTCCTGCATGCTTTTTTCCCCCATAGCTTCTAATTTCAGGGGTTTGTTTTGGTGGATTTCTCTTTTTAGGACATAAAGGTCTTTCCAGCACTTTGGTCAAGGTTCATTTTATCTCCAGAACCTTCGTGGTTCTTCTCTGTATTTTACACTGCTGATGAGTGCATCGCATCATGTGGCATGACCATTATATTTCTGCTTCTTGAAGTCTTCTTCGAACAGTGGAGCCTGATACCTTCACTCCTACCGTGTGGCGGTTGATGGTGGTGATGTTTTTATTTCCATTGGTCTGAAATTGTTTGTCAACTAACGGTTTCTTCCTTTTTCAGGATGTTCCAGGTTGTTGTATTGGCACTACTCAATAAATTACTAGAATTTAGATTTATCCATTTTTACAGGTTCAATTCAATTCAAGTTTATTTGTATGGCACTTTTTACAATTGACGTCGTCTCAAAGCAGATTTACAGAACATAAACATAGAACAAAAGGTTATTATAAAGAATAATATAATACAAAACTCAAGACTAATATTATATATATTTAAATGTGTTTGTATTTATCCCCAATGAGCAAGTCTGAGGTGACTGTGGGGAGGAAAAACTCCCTTAGATGGTAAAGGAAGGAACCTTGAGAGGAACCAGACTCAAAGGGGAACCTCATCCTCATCTGGGTGACACTGGGGGTGTGATTATAAATATACAGTCTGATAAATGTTGTATTGATGACACAATGAGATAATCCTAATAAGGTATAAAAATATAAATATATAAAAATATATTATAAAAATAGCACTTGATCCAGCACCTTCAATTATTTTGCCATAACTTTTATGTCTTTTATATCAAGTTCCAAAAGTCGTTAAATTGTGCGAATGTTTTTTTTTATTCACACTTTCTTTTTGCGGTTTCATTTATTTTAAAAACATACCGATGGTTTGAATGAAAACCTGACCACGTACTCGTCCGATACGCTTGTATCGCGCCAATTCATAATTTTATCTATTAGTCTTTTTCTTTAATTTATTAGAACTGTCAAATATATTTTCCTAGATTTCTAACATACTACAGTTTCAAAACAAAAGCTTAGTTATTTGATAATCTTTGGTGATTTCTACACCATGTGAACAGTTTGCTTGAACTTAAAATCTTAATGGAATTTGAATTGAATTTAAATGTTGAATTTAAAATATTACACACTGATCTTTCGTATAATTCAGAAAAAAATAGAATTAAGTCTGTAGGTTTATCTAGTGAGAAAAGAAAGTTTGAAGAAAAAAAAAGAAATCAATAATCTAGTAATGCAAACTAAGGCAAAATATTAACAATTTGACCTAAAATATTAACATTAAATAAAAAGATTTGATTATACAAAGCAATGTCAAATATCATTGCAACATAAAAAAAAATTGTTGGATTCTTTTTTTTTATATTACTGCTTTCTATCTTCTTCGGAAGTGTCTAGACCCTGGGAGGTTTATTACCGTATCAACTAAAATTAGATTAGTGTTATAATCAAGCACAAGATTATAAAACAAAATAAGGCAGCGGTTTGTACTTTTTTATTTTTATCTGCCAAATACTGAGGTCATACAGCAGAAACAAGGTCATGCATAGAGCATCACTTGCTAATGGCTATATATTGATAGTTACTTGCCTTGCTGTGCATGTGTGGAGGCGTATCCTTGGTAACGGAGTATTTGCTGATGCATGTGGCTTGTGAGGTTTCTGAGGTAGCGTCTGTCTCGGTCTTAAACCTTAAAGCACATCCCTCCTGTTGCAATGCTTTGCATGCGAACCCTATCTGCCTGGAGTAGCAAAAGTCTATAGATGCACAAAGTACGTTATAAACCACAGGCAAGGAGTGCACAGAAATAAAGTTTTCTACACAAAGTAAAACTTGTCACACACACAAAAGGAAAATACTGTAATCAACAACCAACTGCTCGAATAAAAATATTAAAATCTCCTCACAGAAAACCTAAACCTTAACTGCTATTGTTTGTTATTTGTAGTTAGCAAAAGAGGCAACATGAGCCATGAATGTAGCTTGTAGTTTTTCATAAATGTATAGTTCAGCTAAAGTTTTTTAACAGTTTAGCGTTTCCCAGAACGCTAGCACATTTTGATTGACTCTATGATTAAATCTAATACGTTGTTTATTAAATTCAATTTTTAACCCTTTCTTTGTAACAGAGACATGGATCGAACGGGTGACGGCAAAACTGGCGTGTAGCATCTAATGAACAAATAATCACATGAACACCTACAGTAAATACAGTGGGATGGAGAGGACCTCTCAAATTCCTTGGCAGGACGACTGCTACATGGTTCTTAAATCCACTCCAAAATCAGGAACTCGCAAGAAAATGGAGGGTAAAAAAAAAACATGTTAAACACTTACACAGATACACACGGGTTCCTTTGGCATTATTACAGTGATGACGTATTGTAATATCACGGACTATAACCGTAACTTTGTTTCAATCAGATGCCGGTTGGTTGCGTAAGAATAAAAAGTCATTGCAGCGTTTCATCACTGGTCCATTACTGATGGACATAGTCAACCACATGAGGAAGTCGGATGAGCTTAGTGCAGAGGGGGCAGGGATTATCAAGGAAGCGGGATCTACGGAGGATAAAGTCCACGCATTGGTTGAGCTGCTGTTCAGAAGTGATACGCAGGGCAACGGCCTCCAGGAATACCTGAAGAACTCGCATCCGGACGAGTACAACCTCATAACTCTGCACGGTGAGTGTGTGTACGATCACCTTCCACATTCAGAATGAATTTGTTTATTTGTCTCTGTTTATTTTCTGCTTTATTCTTAGACTCTGTTGTTCAGCAACATAAAGACAAACTCCAACAGCAAGTCAGAAATGACAATGAGATTCCATCCCACAAAGCACCTAATCAAACTCCTGACCTGTTATTGGTTGATGGAGTGTCTGACCTGCAACAAAGAGAGCACGATCTCATTCAAGTGTCAGTCAACAGAGGGGTGGGACCTTTGCACAGTCGTCCATTGGGACTGGATAGACTTTTTGCTGCGCTGACGAGGGTAAGCACGGCCCCTCGTGTCACACTGACAGTAGGCGTGGCTGGCAGTGGGAAAACGCGATTGGTCCGTAAATTCGTCCATCAGTGGTGTTCAGGGAAGGTATTCCCAGAGTTTAGCTTGGCAATTCCGATTGTTTGTTGGGAATTGAGCAGTTATGACCGGATGTCACTTGAGAAGTTGCTTCGATTGATTGTTCCATATGATAACGTCGACATGATTTTGAACAATCGTGCCTGTAAAGTGCTGTTGATCTTCGATGGGTTGGAAGAATTCCGCTTCCCACTGGACTTCTCAGAGGCCCCGGCTGCCTCAGATCAACGTCGAGAGCTTCCAGTATCTGATCTCATTACAAACATCATCAGGGGCAACCTGTTACCAGGTGCATCACTGTGGCTTTTGTCGAGGCCTGGAGTCGGGGCAAAAGTACCAGCAGGATTAGTGGATCGTGTGACGGAAGTACCAGCTTTTTTGCACGATCAGATTGAGAATTACATCAAAAATGCACCCTTGCCAGAGAACTTTTACACAAGATTCCAGCAGTCCACTCAGTCGGATTGTCAAAGTCAAACATCCGAGGACAAGTCTTGCCATGCATGGGCTCACCTGAGATCCCAGAAACCCTTGTGCATTCTTTGTTCGGTGCCTTGCATTTGTCGAATTGTTACAACCACCTTGTGCCACCTTGTAAGGATGGATTTGGAAGACATACATCTACCACGGACACTGACGGAGGTATATGCCCTCTACTGTTGGCCACATCTCTCCTCCACAGATCCATCAGGTGGAAGCATCCGGAAGCCGCTAAGCACTCTTGGACGGTTGGCCTTTTACAGTCTGCTGCGTCAACGTTACACGTTTACTGAGACTGAATTACGGACTTATGGTGTCGACATCCCACCACCACCAGGATCTCTGGGACACCGGATCCTTCAACGTGAGCAGAGCTGGTCTTCTGACTCAGTATCATGGCAGTTTGTACACACTTCTGTACAGGAGTTCCTCGGTGCGCTCTTCTACTATGTGTCCTCACGGCGTGGAATGTTTGATCTGTTCTCCGAGAGCAGCGTTTCTTGGCCGAGGATTGGCTTCCAAAACCACTATCGTGCCGCACTGCAGAAAACTAGCACCTCATCCAATGGCAAACTTGACCTCTTCATGCGCTTCCTCTCTGGCCTTTTGTCCTCAGCGGCTGGAGCTCTGTTGGGAGGGGCTTTGGGAATAAGCAGAGAAGAGCAGTTGACCCAGCGCACAATGGCAATGACTCTGCTTCAAAATACAGTGTCCGGATGGGGAGACGAGGCGGTTAGCATGCGTAGTGTAGCTACGGTCGCTTGCCTGGCAGAGTTACAGCAGGGCGAGTGGATACGCTCTGTGGAGGAGGATCTGACTAGCTGCAGACTACGAGGGAAGCTTAAGGGTGGGGTTTGTGCAGTACTTGCTTATCTGCTGCAGACGTCAGAGTCGTGTGTCAATGAGACTCACCTCTCAAACTGCCTGGACTCGTCCTCTCTCAAGAAACTTCTCCCACAGCTCCTGTACTGCAGCAAGTTGAGGTAACACAAATACATCAACCACGAGAGTTCATACCTACGCTCATCGTCAATAGCGGTTTTAACATGCAGATTTAATTTTTCACACTTACCTTATCCTGCTAACCATGAAACACTATGAGCTGGGTATGTGTTTTCACAAAACTTCATCATACTCACTGCTGAAATATGACCGTAGCAATTTGTATTAAATATGTATATATATAGAACAATATTTTCAATAGATATTATACCAGATATTATACGTTTTGCACTCTAGGTTTAATTTGAAGATGTGAGTGTATAGTGTCTTGCAGGGTAAACAAAGAGGTTGTGGATTGCTAAGAGAAAAAGAAAGAGGTTGAAGTTTACAACAAGGCAACAAATGGCCAAACAAGTTAAGGGTCAAGGTCACAACAAACCCAAATGCATGAAATAGTTTTCTGCCTTTTTAAGTACATTTTATAGGCTTTTGAGGCACACAAATTAGCAACGAGGCGGACTAGCATTGGCGTCAAGTTTACTTATTGTTACTAGTTTCTTTGGTCTTAAGTAAACGTAATCTTTTGTGTGTGTGTGCATTTGTGTACGTTTTTCAGGATGGAAAATAATACGTTGACGGACGATGCCATGGAGCTCCTGGGAAGTTTGCTAAGTGCCAAAGACTGTCATATTCAATTGTTAAGGTATAACGTGTATGCAATATGTACAGATGTCTGTATCATCTAGTGTTTTATCAATGTCTCTGTCTTGCTTTCTCTCTAGTATGGCAGATAGCTCGATTAGCAGTAAAGGGATCAAGCCACTGAGTCGAGCTCTTCTGGTCAATCGGACTCTCACCGTATTGGAGTAAGTGTCCGCAATTGTGTGTGTGTGTGTGTGTGTGTGTGTGTGAGTGAGTGTATATAAGTAGTCTGCACGTAAGTATATAAATATATACCTAAATATATATACGTATATATAAATACGCAGCACGTAACAATTTGAGGTCAATGATTCCAAACATCTCATAGCGACAAGAATTTAAGTGCGAATTGAAATATAATATAAATATAATTCTGTGCAACTTATAATTTTGTTTTCTCTAAAAGAGAAAAATCAAATAAAAATTTTTTTTTTGATTAACAGTCTCCATGGCAACAATATTGGCACCAAAGGGGCGAAGACATTGGCTGAGGCGCTGAAGATGAACCAGGTTATTATGTCAGTCAAGTGAGTACCAACAAAACACACACACATATCTATATATATATATAATACAAATCTAAACATTGTATAATTAGTTTAAATAGTGTGTGTATATGTGCAGCAGAGACGGAAGACTCGAGTCATATGACTTGACTCGAGTCAGACTTACAGTAAGTCGCATATTTGAGACTTGAGACTTGCTTGACAAATATTAAAAAAAAACTCGACTTGACTTTGACTTGACATTCATGACTTGAGACTTACTTGTGACTTGCACATGTGTGACTTACTCACACCTCTGATGTGCAGTCTTCAAAGTAACCAGATCAAGGATGAGGGAGCTCACGCACTGGCCGAGGTTTTGCAGTCAAACAGAAAACTCGCCACATTAAAGTAAGTGTTTGTAATTATAAATATTAACGTTTTTAATGTTTCCTTATTGGATTTTTTAAAATTAATGAATTTATTTATTTTTATGCCATCATGTATTTGTCATAAATGTGTGTGTTTCAGTGTTCAGAAGAACAGTATAGGTCCAGAAGGGGTGAAGAGAATCGCAGAAGCACTGAAGAAGAATCAGACTTTACAAGACCTCAAGTATGAAATGTGCTTTTGTGAGACTTTACTGTAAAGTTGACCGAGATGATGAATAAAACACTTGCGGATATGCTGCTGTGATGTGATCACGACATGATGCAATATCACACAGAGAAGTTCACCACTGACCGATCAGTGTGTCAGAAGTGTTTCATTCCTCTTAAACCACAAGTTTGCAAGTTTTCGTTGCGTTTCTTTTGAATTACAAGTTAGTTCCTGTTATATTTTTAGTTTTTAAGTTACAGTCACTTCTCTTTTTTTTTCAGTTTGTTTCCTGATGCTAAAAATAAATAAATAAATAAATGTCACCTGTTAAGCAAGAACATTTTTGTTATGCTAAACAAACGAAGCGTCGGCGTCCTGACAGCACGTTAAACCGTTACTCCGTTCATGAGTAAAATAACGACTAGCCGACACGTTAGCTAGCATGTTCTTTGGTGGATGTTTGGGCATGTTAGTGAGAATGAGGCGAGTACGAATACTGACATTTTACACCTATAATGTGGTTCATCTACAGACCCAAAAAAAACAAGCATCTTGTCATGTTGGTGTTACTTTAATAACTTAACCTGTGAATTATTCATGTTGAATTTGGTGTCACTGAATCAGTGTGTTAATGAAGACGTTAGCTGCTTGGAATTAAACGTTTCTACTAATATTTTTATGAATGTGTTCTTATTTAATTATTGTGTATATTCATTCATGCATTAATCTCAGTGTATCTGGAAATCACATGGGAGATCTGGGAGCATTAGCATTGGCTCAAGCTCTTGTGGTCAACCGTACACTTCAAACTCTCAGGTATTGTGTATGCACACACACACACACACACACACACACACACACACACACACACAATTGTAAATGTCAATTCAAACTTATCACTTTCTTTTCAGCCTCCGGAGTAACTCTGTTAGTGATATGGGTATGAAGGCTCTGACTCAGGCCCTGCGCTACAATAAAGCCCTCACTAAACTCAAGTGAGTATGTGTGTGTGTGTGTGTGTGTGTGTGTGTGTGTGTGTGTGTGTGAGTGTGTGTGTGTGTGTGTGTGCATAGACGTTATTTTACCCTCCCTAGAGAACAAAGTCTGAATTTCTCTGAAATAGCATTGGATTATTGGGATATTTTGATGCCAGTGTAACACTAAAAAAGTAACCACTAAGAAAGCTCCATGAAGACACAGTGTGTTAAGATTGGAGGTCTGATCTCAACCCCATACTGAATGAACTGGAACAACAAGACCTTCCCAGATGAGCGGATGTTGTTATAACAGCAAAGGAGAACTAGACCTGGAATGGAATATTGGTCAAACCTTTGCGCATTTGAATGTACACAGTACTTTGTGTTCTGGAGCAGTCAGTTGTGTGTCTACCTGAAGATCAGCCATGACCTCGGAAAAGTATCTGCTTGACAGGCTGGGAGGGTTAGTAGTAGTAGTAGTAGTAGCCTTTATTGTCACTGGTCACAGGTACCAGCGAAATTAGCCATCAACCTGCCCATACATACAATACATACAATACAAGGGGAGGACAGGACAGGAAGACAGGGGATTGAAAAGAAATACAGCATAACATTAGGGAAGGGAGGAGGAAAAAAACAACAACCCCCAGACTATCCTCCGGTGGGGAGTACAGTGTGGGAACAGGAAAAAAACACCTCAGCAACATAAGCACATAAACAGTACGCCATAAACACATGACTTGCAACAGGGGAGGGGAGGGGGGGGGGGGGGTGTAGGTAATCCAGCACAGGCAAGCAGCCATCAGGTCCTGCGGCCTTTATCTTCGGCGCTGGTCACAGACCCGCTTGTCAGACTGGCGGTACAAAGCGGCGAAGGCGTGGGATGGGGGGTGGGGGGGTGAGTGCATATCTTTATGTGTGTGTGTGTGTGTGTGTGTGTGTGTGTGTGTGTGTGTGTGTATGTAAGTGTAGGCCTGGAGAGTCGTTGCTCCCGGCATCAAATCTTGGTGTGCCTCAGTCCGCAAGATTGTCATAGCGATACACAGCAAATTGCCATGGAGACAACCTTGATTAGGTCCCAAAGAGAGTCAACAATCAGCAGGTGTCTGTAGAAGTGGGGAAAGGAACGCAAGAGCGTCTCGCTGCAGTGCTCTGCCGGGGGAATTGTTGTTCCAACAGCGGCCTTGGCCGAGGCCAGTGCTGGTTAAGGGGAGCCGAAAGCAGATAAGATTGGGATTATTTGGTCTTGGGGCGAGTAGACGCATTCCAATTTACACGACTACTCTCTTAGTCCATTCTGGTCTCCATATCGATCCATTTTTCTTTCCAAAGCAGTGAGCTTCTCCATGATGTTAACCAAAACAGTATCCAAAGCAGTGAGCTTCATCGTGATGTTATCCATATTGCGGTTATTAGTCCCAGCCTCAGTGCTGACCGCTCTGCCCACTGCATCGATCATGACGGGCAGCTTTGGGAGATTTTGAACAGCTGTTACCGTTTTCTGATTCTCTCGATAACCCAGGGCAATGCCTAATCCAATCAGCAGAACTCCTGTTATCATGGTTCCGAATAGGTAGATATCTTCAATGTCCTCCATGGAAAGAGGCACCAGACACACGACCCGCCATCTCTCCCACGCGTCCATCATATAGCCAGCTGCGAACGTTCCGGCAGGGCAGTCAGGTTCCCCCGAACCCAAGCTTCTCGTCGAGAAGATGGTGTCAATTGCGTTGAGAGACCAGTTTATCAAATCCATGATATTTTAGTTTAGAGAGCAGTGCAGAGAGAGTCTCTCAAAGTATAAGACAGTAGACGAGACGAAAGAAGCAAAGCAGGGAAAGTAGAGGGGAGGAGAGGGAGAGAAAATGCGACCGCCTTCGTTGAGAGCCAGAGAAGAAGAGACTGTCTCCATAACTATTTATCATGAGATTCATCATTGTACAAATGGAGAGCCTTCAAGATCTTCCCAGAACTAGGCGTCTCAGCTAATTGACCTACATGTGTGTGTGTGTGTGTGTGTGTAGCCTTAGGGAGAACTCCATTGGAGTTGAAGGTGCTCAAGCCATCGCCCGAGCTTTACAAGAGAACCACACACTCCGAGAACTTGAGTGAGTACAAACTTTCTCAAACTTTAATCTTTCAGATTTCAGCTGTAACGTTTCCCGTTGAACAGGTTAACATGGTAAACAAAGACTGTGATTTGCTCATTTAGTCACTACTACAGCGCCCCCTCCTGGCTTTTCAGGGTTATGTTACTTACAGTCTAATGTTAGTGTACATTACTGTGGAGAACAACAATCTCAATACATGTGGGACGTCATTTTCCTGAATCAAGACATGTTGTGTGTGTGTGTGTGTGTGTCAGTCTCACAGCAAATCTTCTTCACGATGAAGGTGTAAAGGCCATCGCAGCTGCGGTTAAAGTTAACAGAGCTTTGACTACCTTGCAGTGAGTCTCTCTCTTTGTCAAACACACACACACACACACACACACACACACACACACACACACCAGCAACCCAAGACACACTAGGTTCAACTTGGCTATCTGTTTTTTCTTTGTAGTCTCCAGTGGAACTTCATGAAAGTCGGCGCAGCTAAAGCTCTAGCTCAGTCCCTAAAGGACAACACATTCGTCCAGGTCCTAGAGTGAGTAGCTACAGGTTCTTTAAAGTCTTGTTTCATTTTTGTCCTGGTAATGTTACAAGAAGTGCCTACAGTTTTATAGTGAGTCAACTAGTAAACTAGATACCATTAAACCCAGTTTTGAGAAGGTTAGATGTGATGATTATACCACTGCATTTGTGATTAAAAAAAAGTACCTTCTTTCTGATTGGCTGATTCAGGGTGTGCATTAATCTGTGTGTGTGTGTGTGTGTGTGTGTAGTCTTCAAGAAAATGCGCTGGGTGATGATGGTGTTGTCGCCCTGGCAGGTGCCCTAAAGACTAACTCCACTCTTGTAGTGCTCTAGTAAGTTAACCCCACACACACCCCCACCCCCACCACACACACACACACACACATCTTACTATACTTGTGAGGACCTTCCAGAAAAGTCTTTACTTCAACACTAACCTTAACCTTGAGCTAAATATGCCTGCACAAACACCGACACACACACACCGACACACACACACCGACACCGACACACAGCACGTAAGAGTGCAGCATGTGGTCTAGCAGAAACCCTTAAAAATAGGTCATGCTCCAGAAAAGGCCTATATTTCAACCTCCTGTGTGTATATGTGTGTGTGTGTGTAGTCTTCAGGGTGTATCAGCAGGTGAAGCAGGTGCTGTGGCCCTGGCTGAAGCACTGACAGTCAACCGAAGCCTCCACACTCTCGAGTGAGTCCATCTCTATCTCACGTAAAATCCGGTTACACACTTTGGTGTCATATTAAACACTTCCTGTTCTCACCTTGTGTTCAGTCTCCGTGGTAACTCCATCGGCATGGGCGGGGCCAAGGCTCTCTCCAGTGCGCTGAAGACCAATCGTAGTTTGAGAAGTTTGAAGTAAGTAGGAGAGGAGAGGTGGACTTGGCTCCAAGTAAACTAGTCCATAAACTAATATATATTACTGTGTGTAATGTAACGTATCATTTTGTTTTGAGCTCTCGTGAGATTTTCAGCTGAATGTCACTACCGGTGTTTGTTGGTAGCTAAAAGAAATGCCAGTGAGAATCAAAAAAAACATGCCTGAAGAAAATAATTAGTACAAATTGGCGGGGATTTTTTTTTTTTTCTTTGGCTAGTTCAAATGGAGCTTGTAAAGTTAACCAGAACGCTGTTGCTAAGAAACCGGAAGATGCTAGCTCTAGACTTGCCGATAGTTAAATCTTTGGCTGGGATTTGAACTCCCAATATTCTAGTCAAGAACTTAACGAATGCTTTAATAACCTCTAAGGGTTTGATTTATCGTATATAGTCTTCAGGAGAACTCTTTGGGGATGGATGGAGCCATCTTCATCGCCACTGCGCTCCGAGGAAATCATCAGCTCACGTATATCAAGTAAGTTCCTTGAGCCGAGAGTTTGAAGACGACAAACGCACAAAGTTTTTGGATTATAAAAGAAATATAACGTGATTTGAATAACATGTTGAGAGAGACGTGTGGGATTAAATCTGTACACATTTCAGTCTTCAGGGTAACGGAATCGGCGAGTCTGGAGCTAAGGTGGTTTCGGATGCAATACGAGCCGATGCTCCAGAGTGTGTGGTGGACATTTGAAAAGAGAAAACACACAACAAACAAGATGCACGCTGTACAATTTAATGTGTACGATGAATACGAATTATATGAAATAATATTTATTATTAGTGCCATTTGCTTCTTACTGTATATTATATACATATATTAAAAAAACATTCCTGGAGACTTTTTATAATAAAGCGTTTTATAATAAATGTGTGATTGTGTTGGATTTATTGTCTCTTTGTAATACGCTGTACTTGTTAGAAGTCATTGTCGCTCTCTTCTAGTATCTGAGGGTGCAGTGATCTGGTTGGTCGGTTGCGTGTGGAGGCGGAGCCTTCCAGACTGCCGTGTTCTTCGTCGAGGTCTTCGTTTCCCTCGTCGTCCTCTTCTTCTTCGTCGTCGTCGACGTCGATATCGCTGTCGTTCGTCTGCGGGGAAAAACATCGATGCGTTTACTCATAACTACATTTTCAATCGGGAAAGTTTTCAGGATGAAATTTGTGGATCATCGCGACAAATGTTTGACAAACGTAATCAAGCAGAAGCGATCTGACGCTAGGGAGCTAGTGACGTTTGTCTACAAGGGATTTAGTATTAAGTTTACGATCAAATTTAGCTAATTTAATTTACTGTACGATAAATCATAAAATCAGGGTAGGAAGACTCCAATATTGGACAATATTGTGGATAGTGTTGTGTCTACACACATACATTCGTACACACAAACACGCACATACATATACACACACACACAAACAAACAGACACACACACATATATTCATACACACACACACACACATACATTCGTACACACAAACACACATATACATATACACACACACAAACAAACAGACACACACATATATTCATACGCACACACACCTACATTCGTACACACAAACACACACATATTCATACATACACACACACACACACACACACATACATATACACACACAAACAAACAGACACACACATATATTCGTACATACACACACACACAAACACACACAAATTTGTACACACAAACACACATACATATACACAAACATATACACAGACACACACATATATTCGTACACACAAACACATACATATACACAAACATATACACAGACACACACATATATTCATACACACAAACACACATACATATACACAAACATACACAGACACACACATATTCGTACACACAAACACACATACATATACACAAACATACATATACACAAACACACAGACACACACATATATTCATACATACACAAACACACACATACATTCATACACACAAACACACATACATATACACAAACACACACATATTCGTACACACAAGCACACATACATATACACAAACATACATATACACAAACACACAGACACACACATATATTCATACATACACAAACACACATACATTCATACACACAAACACACACATACATATACACACAAACAAACAGACACACACATATATTCGTACATACACACTCACAAACACACACAAATTCGTACACACAAACACACATACATATACACAAACATACATACACACACAAATTCGTACACACAAACACACATACATATACACAAACATACATACACACACATATATTCGTACATACGCAGACACACACATATTCGTAAATACACACACACAAACACACGCATACATTCGTACACACATACATATACACACAAACACACACATATATTCTTACACACAAACACACATACATATATACACACACACAGACATACACATATATTCGTACATACTGTACACACAAACACACACATACATTCGTACACATACACACACATATACACACAAACATACATATACTGTACACACACACATTCGTACATACACACAAACATACACGCACACACACATGCATTCATACATACACAAACACACACACACACAAACACACAATGGATTTAATATTAAGTTTACGATCAAATTTGGCTAATTGAATTTACCGTAAGCTAAATCGCAAAATCAGGGTAGGAAGACTCCAATACTGGACAATACAGCATGTAAAGGAAAAGGGAGGAAGGTTCTACTAGTGCACATTCATACACACACACAGCAGAGATCCAGTGTGCTGTAGGGTTCTTGGGTTTGAAGAACTAACTACTGCTAGTCTTGAGGGAGTCGCTACCTTCCTGTCACACACAAACACACACACGTACACACACCTGTCGTTTCCTGCGCCTCCGGCCAGCGCCGGGGCGATGGCGTGTATCTTTAACTCTGGGCTAAGTGGACGAGTGTGAATGAGACAAAACGTCAGACACCAGAGAGAAAGAAAAAGTGGGACAAGCAGGGTGTATTTATGATAAAAGCCCTGGTGTGTTTTGTCCACTCACTTCATCTGAGTCTCCTCCCTGCATGGTACCAATGAGACGTCCGGCAGCCCGACCTACAGCGAGTAAATAAATAAATCACACAGATTTTAATATGGTAAATTATAATGAACGACAGCAACACTAACGAGACAAAAACTGTCCCACACTGGACTATGTGGTATGTCAGTTGAGGTTCAGGGACCTGGTATCTGTGTATGGCGAAGGGGGAACGGTTTGGACGGACGCTCTTCGTCTATGTCGCTGTCTGTGCCTTCGTCTTCTGGGATCTCCATGTCAGAGTCTTCCTCTCGCACTGAAACGAGCAGGAATGGCACTTGAGTATGTTTATAATTCCTCATGCCTTTTTGTCACAGAAAGAATAAATAGGGTGTGTGTGTGTGTGTGTTTCAACCTCCACTCGTCATGAGTCTCCTGTCTTCTTCACGTAGCTTGTTTTGCATCATTTTCATGGAATTTTCCATTTCCTGCACGGCACAGAAAAGTATAATATGATACACAACAAATTCATACTGTCCAGCAGAGGTTTTGCGTGGTTCAGTGTGTTACAGCTGTGCGTTAATGCATTTGTGTAGTGACAATCATTTACCCCTATGAGTTACATCCAACATTACAGTTACAGTCTTTAGTTGAACTCTTTATGTGGTTCCCATTTTGTACCTCAAAGCGCTCCTGTTCCAGTCTGTGGTACTCTTCCAGCTGCTGCTCTAAGGAACACAGACTGTGGAATTTCTTCACGTATGTCTCGTATTGCTTTTGCAGCTCCTCCTCGATCTTCTCGTACTCCTCCATGAATGCCGGCCTGTGTGCAGAAACTCAATGTCAATGCACTACTTGTTTCTTTTATCTGTTTTTGTTCTGTTTTATATATATATTTATATATATAAAATTCATGTATTGGTATGTTATCCATTTACTGACAGCCTATAGTTATTCTGTGTGTGTGTGTGCATCACCGAACACTCTGTAGTGTCTGTAAGCGCTTCTGGTTTCTCTCCAGTTCTTGTTTTTTCTTCTCTATTCTGGCCTCCAGACTTGCCTCGTCAGATGCCACGTTGTTCAGCATCTCCTTGGTCTTCTGCACGCTCTCCTACAGACAAACACACACAGCTATTAGGCCAAACTGATAATATATTACATTAGCCTGCTGTACAGGACGTAGCTGTAGGTTATTCTCTGTGTCTGTGTGTGTACCATGATGTCTTTCACAGCTGCTCGGAGCGCTCTTTCCACCTCCACGATCTCCAGTGGCCTCGCGATGGCTGCAGTCCTGCTCTCTCTCAGGTCCTGCTCACGCCCCAGGAGGTCGTACAGAGCTGCCCCCTTCGCTGTGATCTCAGAACCGAGCTGACGCACTGCCTTTAAATCTGCTATCTATACACACACACACACACACACACACACACACACACACACACAGGTTAATGTTCATGCAAACAGATTAAACACCACACAGACAGAAAGTGTTAAACATGCCAGGAGTAAGGGCCACAAGGGAATCCCTCACCTTGGCTGCCAGGGTAAATGTGAATTTGCTGCTGGTGTCGTCGGAGCTGGGCTCGTCGCTGCCCGTCTCGTTGGTCTTCATGGCGTTGTAGAGGACGCTGGTGATTTTCAGCATCTCTTTCACCGCGTAGCCGTCCGCTTGGTACAGACGCTTCAGGTTCACTTTGATATGAGCCTTGGTCGCCTGTGAGGAGACACACACACACACACACACACATTTCTGCTCAATAGCTGCAATAAACATGATCTCTTTACCAGCGTCTTCTTTATTGCAGTTAATAAAAAGCAAAAAGCACAGCTTGTCATCAAATCAGACATGAAAGTGTTCAAATATGTTTATTTGTAAAAAAAAGAAAAATACCATAAATTGAGCCACGGCTTTGATGAAGAACACTCTGTCCGACTCTGTGTCGATGTCACTGGGGATCTCCAACTGTGGCTCGAACCTGTGAGAGGAAAAAGAATTAGAGCTCTCTCTCTCTCGTTCTCTCATATATTTATAGTGTGTGTGTGTGTGTGTGTGTGTATGTGTGTGTTTATGCATCACCTCTTGACAAGCCACAAAAGGATCTCTGCTACCAGAGGAAAATTCGGAGTCCTGAAGTTCTCCATGGAGATCAGTCGAGGGTATCCTAGTGCACGCATCATCTCTGTAAAATCTAAACACACACCCACAGATATGGAGGCCAGCATACTGCACTGACTACAAGAATAAATAAAACACTGCAGTTCAAAAGGAAGCTGAACTACATTGTGAATAATGCAGAGAAGCATTAAGGTGAAAACAGGAAACATGGTGGTGGTGGTAGCATCATGCTGAGAGTTTGGTTTGGGTGACTCCAAAACTCTGTCTCTGTTAAGAGATTTTCTCAGTTTATGATGATACTAGAACTAATTTAAGGTTTGGGCTTCAAATCAAAAGGGATGAAAACTACAGAAAGAAAACTTGCTTACTTCTTAAGTCCCTGAACGACATGTTTGTTTTCTCTTTTTTCCCTTCCAACGCACTTCAACGTATCCTAAGTAATAAATATATAAATAAAATTAGCTACTTTATTCTCCAGAGGTTTAGCTAAGCAAAGCTACACTTATTATATTCTACACACACAATAAAATTAGAGGTTTTTAGTACATAACAAGACCAAGTGTAACACTAGCTAAGCTAAGCTAAGCTAACAGAGTCGACATATTGAGTAATAATTGCTAGCCATGTTTTAGCATTACTTTTTCTCTCTGAATATCGTTAAGAATTTGTATTAACCAGTGAACTATTACACAAAGTGCTGGTCACTCGTAGTTTTGTGACTAATCTAATAAAATATTTGTAGCTTTCTAGCACCGACATCTTACAGCATCTGTATCTGTATCCGTCGCTATAGCAGCCGCGGAGCTACGGCACTCCAAGAAGGACCAAACCAGAGTTAATACGAAACGCGTTTGCATATAGTTTTAGAGTAAAACAAAGTTCTTGACATTGAACCTTTATAGTTATCGTTACTTAAGTTAATTTAACTTACTTATCGTTACTATTAAGCCATCTATAATAATAAAATATTTTAATTAACATTTTTATTTGTAATTAAGTCATTAAAATATTTAACCAGTTCTACACTAAGGAAATGTCCTGTAACTTGTGATTGACGCTTTGCCACCGACTGCAAATCATATTCATATCATTTTATTTAGAAATATTCATCCATAACTCAGCACAAAGATTATTGTAACCGTTATTTTTTTTTATAGGACTACATTACCCATTACATTGGACTACAATATTCTCGGTGACGTTTCCGGTTTTACGTCATGACGCAAGTCAGCGGCGGCTGCTGCAGCGGGAAGTTCGCCTGACGACCGTAAACATCAACTGAACATCATGTAAACAACGCTGTTGGTTTTATATCAGACACAAATGGGCTTTAATGTGTTCGGGAGTTTAAATGAACTCAGGAATAAAACCAAATGCTTTTAGGGATTAATGATGGCGTCTAAAGGTGAGTTTAGACACACACACACACACACACACACACACACACACACACATATATACATACATATACACACAAACACACACACACACACACTCATATATACACACACAAACACTCACACACATACACACATACATATACATACATATACACACAAACACACACACACACATACATACACACAAACACTCTCACACACACAAACACTCACACATATATACACACAAACACTCTCACACACAAACACTCACACACATACACAGACACACACATATATACACACACACACATATATACACACACTCACACACACACACACACAAATACACACTGCAGCTCAGGTCCCTTCCTCAGTCCCTACAGTTCATGCTATTGTTTAGTCTAATGACCTTCTACAAACACAGGCTTTAAGTGTCAGGTTTAAATGATTAGACATTGGTTGAATGTCAGTGTGTTTGTTTTGTCTCTTATTGTTTTTTTTTTCCCTGATGAAGAAAATGTATTTTTATTAAATTATGTTTTGTCTCTATTTCCAGTGTGGCAGCATCCTTATGTAAACATATTTAAGCATGTGAAAGTGGAAGAATGGCGGAAGGCCAGCAAAGAAGGAGATGTCACATGCTATATGGTTAAAAAAAAACTTTTATACTTCTAAAATATCTTTAAAAAAAAAGTCCAATAAGCTAAACTATTGCCTTTCAGTCCTGAGCCTCCTGTTTTTTTTCCCCATCACGTTAGGACAAGACACTCAAGTGCACCGTGTTCCGAATCCGTGGTTCAGTTCCAGCCAGCAACTACATCCTGATTCCCAAAACCAGCAGCCAGTCTCTGGGCCTCACCGGTCGCTACCTGTACCTACTCTTCAGACCCTGTCCCAATAAACACTTTGTAGTGCACTTAGATGTGGTGGCTGAGGTGAGAGCATTGAGAGAAGCTTTGTGAGCTGATGTCCAGAGTGTAACCTGGTATACTAAATACTAGTTATACTCACACACTCTATGGACAGGTTACTATGGTTACTGTTAGGGACATACTCTGATTTTATGAAGCCAAAAATTCCAATGAGCAGTTGTTTTGGCTGGAGATAAGAGTTGAAAAGTGACACAGAAAATGTAACATGACATGGAGTTATGTATAAAGGGTTTTCTCTCTCTCTCTCTCTCTCTCTCTCTCTCTCTCTCTCTCTCTCAGGAAGGTCAGGTGATCCGTGTGTCATTCTCCAACCTGTTCAAGGAGTTTAAATCCACAGCGACATGGCTGCAGTTCCCTTTCCTGTGTTCAGCTGCACCTGACTCTGTTTACGAGAGCACAGCCAAGACAGCTAAACGCAGTAAACATTCTAAATATATAAACTTTTGCAATAATTTACCTTATTAACATCAGTTATTGATTACGATGTCAGACTTAGTGTGAAAGCTGGGTACAAAAAAATATATGGAAAAATATCTCAAAGGGCACTACAAGGTGAAAAGAAATTGGCCCACAGTGTTTAAGATAATTAGTTAATTACTAGTCATACAATCTACCACTGTGGATTTCACAACAAATCCTGATGAAACAACAGGCTAAAGGGCTGGCTTACTACTGTGTGGCTTGTCAAAAAAGTTAAAGGCAAAAACCTTAAAAACATGCATATTTTTATGTAGAATTCGAGTCTGGTTTTCAGTGTTTTTCTCTCCTGGCTGGCTCGCCTCAAATCCAGCAGCTTGATTATAAGACTGATCATGCCATTCTTGGCTCTGTTAAAATCATTTGGTGTGTTGCAGGCACAATTACAAGTACTTTTCTATAATATACTTTTATAATATTAATAATATAAGTCTTGATTATTATTAGTAAGCACTCCTTACTATATACATGCAGATAATAATGCTGTCCACATTAAAGACATTTTGTGTGTTGCTATTCAGACTCTTTTATGCTGGTTTTAAATGCCTTCTCCTGGCTGGCTTGCCACAATTATAACGGTCTGATTAAAATACAAATAATTGCATTCTTTGCCATTTTACATTCCATGGGTCTTAGCTAAACCATTCTGGCTGTTTTTTTACAATGACTCACCAGAAATGTAATAGGCATGTAATAATACAAGAAAACTGACTTATGTGCTTAATATGCTAGTGTGCCTCGTTATGCATACTCATTTTAGCTTTCAGTGTGGGCTCCTGGCTGGCTCACCAGAAATGTATCTTACAGATAATGGGTACAAATGGAATTATTATGTATTTATATGTAACGTGGCTTTCTGTATTTAAGGTCTGGTGGGTCCAGCTCCAGTGAGTGTCCGCTGGACGTGCTTGATGATGGACCTTCATGACGTGCTTTCTGTCTACCTCAGAAGAACACACAGCCACTTGAAGAGCATCAAACTCTGTGCCAACATGGCTGTCAAAAATCTGGTCACCAGCGACCTGCTGCTGGATCCAGGTACATACTCATAACTGGTGTTAAAACAATACAGTGATTTCTCTCTGTTTTAATACTTTCATGTTATGCGATTGTAGGTCTGTCGTTTTCAGAGTTCCGGCAGGCGGGCATGGTGCTGCCTGAGGGAACGGCTCCTATGCCTAGAGACATGTGCTTTCCTGTGCCAAAAGGCAGCAGTTGGCATCAGCTCTACGACTACATCAGGTACGCCGCACATCTTCCTGTGCGACAATAGGAGCTTTAGTATTTTACACTTTATTGTGCAGTATTTGTGAACACTTAATGCAGTGGAACAGCTTCAAACCAAGTTCATTCCTTATGTCACTCATGTGATAACAGCTATTTTTATCCTCAGCAACTTCTCATTATTTCCTTTCTCTTGAAGTTGAATGTTATTGCAATAAGCCCTCAGACTCAAAGACCTCCCTGTGTAAGAAAACTGAAGTTACAGCTTTACATCTGATGGTTTACATGGAAGTCTTCTACAGAAAAGCAATATTCATAACTATTAAAGGATAATACGACATGAGTGCAAACATTTCAGCAACATTCCTTTTGAGTGAACTGTCAGTGGAATGTTCGTTTAAACGTGAGATTAAAACCATGCTACGTGTGTTTTTGCAGATTTCCCTCAGATGGTGCAAAGATGCCATTTGACTCTATACAGAAAGGACAGAGCACACAAGCCTTAAGTCCACGTAAGTGTTACACACAAAATGCGCTACTTGTGTGTGTGTGTGTGTGTAGATGTTTACCACACATATTATTGTTGTGCTTCATTTCAGTTATCTAAGGAACATCTCTCTCTCTCTCTCTCTCTCTCTCTCTCTCTCTCTCTCTCTCTCTCTCTGTGTGTGTAAAAGAACCCCTACATGACAAAAGTCCTTATCGAGAGGAAAGTTACAGTGTGGGCATCAGTAATCCGGTGCAGGACCGTGTCTCCCTCGTCCAGCAGATCACCACACCTAAACCTGTGAGTCTTGACTTTACTTCCTGGTCATATTTCATCAGTTCTCAGAAACTAATGTTATGTCATGTTACTAAGAAACTGGACATGTGGTGATGCTGTATCTCTGAGATTGTATCTGTGTGTGTGTAGCGTGCTAAGCAGCGCCCACTGCTGGACACCTCCAGTCTGCCCGAGCTCACCAAGGCACCTTCCGTAGATGTAGGCAGCCTCAGATTTACAGGTCGTAGGTCACAGTGTGAAGAGGAGGAGGAGGAGAGCAGGGTCGTGTGTGATGATGGAGACAGTATACATGTATACGCTCACTATGAGGATGATGACATAAGCACCCATTCAGCAGACAGTGAGGAAGTGGCAGTGAGTGACCCTCTGGCGTGTGTGGGTTTGTGTGTGTGGTCTCCTACGTCTTGTGGTTTCAGTGCAGAATGTTTGTTGCTCAAGTTACAGGTCCGCGAAGCGGATCCCAATTATTATATTGCTACCTACCAAATAAATCAATAATTTGACACAAAATGATGATTTAAAAGGAGTTTATTGATTTAAAAACGATTGTATTGCTTCCTCTAAAGAAAATAGTGCGCTCCGTCTCTACGGTTAGAATCCTGTGTGTCCATGGCAACACTCTGTTTTTCATGGCAACGGTGTGTTATAGTTCGCAGCGGTCTGTTATCAAGAAATAAAATAGTGTGTGCGTAGAAAGAATTTGTACACACGCCGCTCAAAAAATTAACTAAGTAAATAAATAAAACTCCTGAGCGCAAGTCCACCTCTGGTCTAGTCAGGCTTTTTGTGTTAAATTTTATTTCCTGTCGCTGCGCAGCTCTTTTATTGTACATGACAGCTTATGTCCCGATGACCGGTCTTTGCATTACGATTAAAAGCAGTATGAATAAAGTAAAAAATGTGATGTGTGGTCAAGTTCGAGTGAAACATGTGAAACACTTTTTTTACTGAAATGTTTATCAGTAATAATCTCAGTTATAATGTGTTATTTTAAAAAAAAAAGACAACAATTTTTTGACTAAAACTAGACTAAAATTAAAAGACTTTTAGTCGACTAAAACTTGACTAAGATACCTTGAGTTTTCTTTTGACTAAAACTAGACTAAAATGACGAGACTTTTAGTCGACTAAAACTTGACTAACAAAAAAAGATATGTGAATGACTAAATATGACTAAAACTAACAAGGACATTTGGCACAAGACTAAGACTAAATTAAAAATAGGTGACGAAATTAACACTAGTGTTCTGAATATATTCCTGATATTACATTTGTTTGTGTGTCGTGATCGTCCTTAACAGAAGTTGCACCCTGACCCTATACTGAAGATGAGCAGAATCATTGGCTTTGGTGGAGCAACAGTGAGATGTGTGAGTGAGAATTCGGCTTCATTGTCTGTTATACCTCTTTAATTCTAAAACCTATACTTTTTATTTTAATGATTACATTTGGTCATGTTGTATAGTAGTATGGTTATATTTATATAGCTTTAATTTATTATTTATAATTTTTTTACTTTTATTTTACTAATAATATTTAGTTCTATTATATATTTAAATCTGTAAGCCAGGATAACAATATTTAAAAACAGCACAACTACTACAAAGAAAGTCAGTGATTATTATTTATGCTCTCTCTCTCTCTCTCTCTCTCTCTCTCTCTCTCTTTCTCTCTCTCTGTGTGTGTCTCTTTCTCTCTCTCTCTCTCTCTCTCTCTCTCTCTCTGTGTCTCTCTTGCGCGCTCTCTCTCTCTCTTTCTCTCTTTCTCTCTCTCTCTCTCTGTGTCTGTCTTTCTCTCTCTCTCTCTTTCTCTCTTTCTCTCTCTCTCTCTCTCTCTCTCTGTGTCTCTCTTGCGCTCTCTCTCTCTCTCTCTTTCTCTCT
Organism: Tachysurus vachellii; assembly: GCF_030014155.1. Classification (NCBI taxonomy): domain Eukaryota; kingdom Metazoa; phylum Chordata; class Actinopteri; order Siluriformes; family Bagridae; genus Tachysurus; species Tachysurus vachellii. Next base: position 31,292,778 of record NC_083464.1, read on the forward strand.
CTCTCTCTGTGTCTGTCTTTCTCTCTCTCTCTCTCTCTCTCTCTCTCTCTCTCTCTCTTTCTCTCTGTGTCTCTCTTGCGCTCTCTCTCTCTCTCTCTCTCTCTCTCTCTCTCTCTCTCTCTCTCTCTCTCTCTCTCTCTCTCTCTCTCTCTCTCTCTGTGTCTCTTTCTCTTTCTCTCCCCCTCTCTCCCTCTCTTGCGCTCTCCCTCTATTGCGCTCTGTCTCTCTTGCGCTCTCTCTCTCTCTTGCTCTCTCTCTCTCTCTCTCTTTCTCCCTCTCTCCCTCTCTCTCTCTCTCTCTCTCTCTCTCTCTCTCTCTCTCTCTCTCTCTCTCTCTCTCTCTCTCTCTCTCTCTCTCTCTCTCTCTCCTTCTCTCCCTCTCTTGCACTCTCTCTCTCTGTCTCTCTCTCTCTCTCCCTCTCTTGCACTCTCTCTCTCTCTCTCTCTCAGGCTTTGTGGGCTTGTTACGGAGAAGATGTGGTGTATCCGTGTCATGCCATCATTGTCAGTATGAAGGTCTCATCTGGTCAACAGCGCTTTTTCATCGGCCACACAGATAAAGTGCGTAACAAGCAAACACACACACCCACACACACACACACACACACACACTACCATGCTGAGTGATTAACACTTATATTGTGTGTGTGTGTCTCAGGTGTCAGCTCTGGCTCTGAACTCCAGCTCTTCTCTCTTGGCATCGGCTCAGACAGGAACACACTGCCTGGTTCGGCTCTGGAGCTATAGCAAGGGAGAGACGCTAACCATTATAAGAACACACACACACTCACTGCACTCACTCAGGTACACACACACACACACACTCATACTAGACATCTTGTTTAAGCTTACTGAAACATATTGCTTTGTGTGTGTGTCCAGTTTGTCCTGTAGCGGTGGGGCTCTGTGTGGAGTGGGCAAAGACAGCCATAACAAAACTGTAAGTGCTGCATCACATCACATATACAAATAAACATTGTGTACAAACATACACAAACATCAATGTTTTTGAGAACCGATAGACCAAACGTCTGCCAAGTTGCCCGGGACGGAGGCATTTGTTTTCTTGTTAGACATAACTAAAGTTTTTTGTTTTTTTCTTCAGTCTGACTTAAAACTACATATATTCCATAACTCTGCCAAATACTCTAAACCAGGGGTCACCAACCTTTTTAAGACTGAGGGCTACTTCAAGGGAACTGAGTAGTACGAAGGGCTACCGGTTTGATACAAACTTCCTCAAGAGCAAAATTGCACAGATCACTTTTTAATAATAATAATAATAATAATATTATGGTGAAGACACTGCTCACATCAATGTTAATTATTCTCCACAATTATTAACAATGATTTATACAACAATGATGGAAGGAATATTCACAAGTAATTTAGTCTTTTTCAAAAAAACATTTTTAGTTTAATGTTATGGTGTTTTCAATGAACACGTTATCTCTTCTTTGTCTGTAAATGTCTGTTAGTGAGAAGCCTGGCACTGCATTCTGCTCACCAGTGTACTGTAATCTGGTGAATAATTTGACACTGTAAGTCTGAGTGAGTCTATGTGTAAATGTGCATCAGTAAGGCGTGTTCTGTGTTTGTTCTTGATAAAGTTCATTTTATAAAAGGCTGGTTCACAGAGATAGGTTGAACCAAAAAGGCAGGCAAATTTCATAGCTGCTGTTCATACACCACTGTACTTTTCTGTGTCCACAAGGCACCAAAAGTTTGATGCAGACTGATGGGCTTTGAGGTGGAGGTCATTTTACAACGTTAGGATTTCTATTTCTACCTTTCCAGCATCCAAGTTGAACAGAGCACTTAGTTGCTCAACAGTGCATGTCATGTCCACTTGCATGAAAGGATTTTTAACGTCTTTTTCTGTCCTTAATGCGCCGCCGGGTGGGTAGTTAGCATTGAAACTTTTGTGACAAGTACTGAAGTGTCTCGCCACATTGTGCCGCTTTGCCGTCGCAACAGTCGTCCCGCAAATGAGACACACACACTTTTCTTTGACTGACGTAAAAAGTACTCTTCCTCCCAAACACTGTGAAAATTATATGTTTTCTGTCGCTTTTCTGCCATTTTTTGGGGGGTAAATCACAACTAACTCCTCATCGTTGCTGCACCACTTCCTTGTGTCAGGAGTCGGACGTGACGTGCGCGCAATATTGACATTTGACTTCAGAAAAGGCCAGAGTTCGTTATATACATTAAACATTTATGTTTTAATTTTTTTTAATGAAATAAAATGAAATTAAATATCGTCATTTTAAAATCTACGTTAATGCAAGCGTTTTTTATTCAAAAACTACAGCAAGAAAATTTTTTTAGGCGGAGCTATATTTTGACCAGTGCTATTTTTAGAACGTGCCTCGTGGGCGCCTTAAGTGCTCCTTGCGGGCGACCAGGTGCCCGCGGGCACCGCGTTGGTGACCCCTGCTCTAAACCCTGCAACTCCGAGGTTCAGGGCACTGACCTGAGATGCTTGGCACGGATGATAGCTGATGTATTTCAGTGTATCAAATAAATCTGCTTCTTACTTTCATTTCTAACACAAGCAGCGTGTGTCTAAATCTCTGGAGCACTATTTTATGGAGAATGAAATAATTTGTGTGTGTGTGTGTGTGTAGACAGTTGTGGTGTGGAACACTCAGCGCGTTCTCAAAGGAGGTGTTGTCTCAGTTGTGGCTAAAGCTCACACAGACGTCGACATCCAGACCATGAAGATAACCTTTTTCGATGACACACGGTACAAATTCATTCTCTCTCTCTCTCTCTCTCTCTCTCTCTCTCTCTCTCTCTCTCTCTCTCTCTCTCTCACACACACACACTTTCTGCGTGTACACACACGTCTGTGTCTCCTTTCATATTTCCATTTGCATTATTGTTATTTATTTTGCAGCATGGTATCCTGTGGCGTGGGCAATGTGCGTTTATGGCGCGTTCGCGACCACTCTTTGCGCTCATGCCCCGTTAACCTGGGTCAGTATCACAGCCTGGAGTTTACAGACCTCGCCTTTGAGCAGGGACACGCTTCAGGACGACAGCCGGAGGACCGCACCCTGTGAGGACGTACACTCGTGCTTGTTTCTTGCGCTTCAGTGCCGTTATTGTTATAGCGATTGTGTCTTAATCAGTGCGTGTGCGTTTCACAGCTTTGTTAGCAGTAGAACCGGCCACATCCTAGAGATTGACTATGTCTCAGTGACTATTCAGAATATCAGGAGGCTCCTCCCATCTCAGCAAAGCCACACCCACTGCAGAGAGAAGCAGACCTTCGGTACAGGTGAGAAGTTTCAAGGAGTTGTGTATTTACTCTAAATGTCAATGGAAAGTCGTTACAAGAATATTAAGATGTATTGTGTGTGTGTGTGTGTGTGTGTGTGTGTGTGTGTGTGTGTGTGTTTAGGCCCAGGTATTGCAGTGAACAGCATTAGTGTGTGCAGCTCATTCTGTGCTACAGGCTCAGAGGACGGCTTCCTGCGTCTCTGGCCTCTCGACTTCTCCTCAGTCTTCCTTGAGGCGGGTCAGTGCCAGTCGTCAGTATCCCACATTGACACACACTTAACTTCTACAAGAATTAACCGATGTTTTTTTTTTTGTGTTTGTGTTTAGAACACGAAGGGCCAGTCAGTCTGGTGTGTGTATCTTCTGACGGTTTGAGCGTCCTTGCGGCCACCAGCACAGGAAACGTCGGCTATCTAGACGTCAGTAGCCGTGGTTACCGCACGCTCATGAGGTCACACACAGACGCAGTGTTGGGCTTCAGCGTGGACAGAACCCGGCGCCAGATCACCACGGCATCTCGTGACAGCACCGTCCGTATCTGGGACATGGATTCAGCTCAGCAGGTTCGTTTCTATCTATTTATTGTGTAGAACTCTGTTCCAGAAAGTAAGTGCAGTGTGTCGTGCAAAAAACGATCGAAGATGACCCGTCTTTCTCCGTGTAGCTGTACGACTTTGTATCGGATGATCATAATGACACCCCGTCCTCGGTGGCGTTCCATCCCAGGATGCCCATCTTTGCTTGTGGCTCCAGCTCTGGCACCGTCCGAGTATTTGACATCCCTACATCCAGCATTTTAGCACAACACAGGTACACAGAGCAGTGTTCTTTATTCGGAACATGCCTAGTATGCGCACACACACCTCACATCCCCTGCAGTGTGGATGTATTTATTATACTACTGTGTTTTGTGTTGGTTCAGACAGCACCGGGGTGCAGTGGTGGGCCTGGTGTTTTCTCCAGATGGTGAACGCCTGTACAGTGCTGGATCTCTTGGATACCTTGCCCTCTATAACGCTTCCCAACCAGAATATACCATCCACCGTGTGCTAGGTTAGTCCACATTGCGCGGTATGAGTTGCCTACATTTCTCCATGGAGTGGAATGGACTTTGCATGGCTAATCCTGGTGTTAATTCGGCTGTAAAGGTAACATGGTTGTGCGAGGTGTGGACCGAGGCCCGGACGCTTTGGCTGTGAGTTCGGATAGTAAACTGCTGGCATTTGTCGGTCCCACAGAATACACCGTGACCATCACGGATGCACATTCACTCAATGAGGTACACTTAACTGTTCATTTAAAAAAATAAAAGGTCTTAGCATTTCCCCTTGAGGAACACCTGTTTATGTGCTGGTGTTGGTTATTATTATTTTAATAATAACTAACCTACAGTAATATACTGTATAACATATAACATTTGTTGACATTGTATGTTTCAGTTACTACGTGTGGATGTGAGCGTGTTAGATGTCGAGAGCACGACGCTGGATTCAGCGTTAAAGGTGTGTTTCTCCCCGTCCTCATTGTCCCACCTGCTCGTCACCACTTCAGCCAATAAGATCCTGTGGATCAACAGAAACACAGGAAAGTTACTGAGAGAGGTGAGAAAGATGATCTACAGTCTAACTACAGAATTATATGCTAAAAACACAACAGCGTGCCTTCTTTGTATTCCACTTCTAACTGTTCTAAATGTCTACAGGTATCCGACGTGCACAAGGATCAGTGCGCTTCTTTGTCTGTCAGCGAAGACGGACGCTATCTACTCACTGCCGGACACAATGCGGTAAAAGTCTGGGATTATAACATGAAACTGGATGTCAAGTCGCAGGTGTGTGTGTGTGTGTGTGTGTCTATATATAATTGCAGTTTTATACATTCACTTTTATAAAAGGTGCCAATAATTGTGGAGGATACTGTTATCTTCATGATATAACAAGCGATTATATCACGATGAGCAGTTGAGGAAGCGAAGCGGTCAAATAGTCGGGACAAAAAAAACTGTATATGTGTATTACAGGTGTTCATCGGTCACTCTGAGCCCATTAAACAGGTGAACTTCACCCCTGACCAGATGAGTGTGGTTTCAGTGGGTGATGCCATTTTTATATGGGACTTCCTGGCCCATCCACAGAAAGTACCTTCCTGCAGGTAAGTTCCCTCTACTTAGAAATATGATGTCACTTTATTCTGAGTATCATCTTTTATCACATTTTTTCACCCCATTGTCAGGTCACCGGTATCAGCCGTATCCCCTCCTACAGCAGGGAAAGGCAAGAGCATCTCTGCTTCTAAGACAGGTAAATATACACCAGACTCTATCACTATCCTCTCTGTCTGTCTTTCTTTCTCTCTCACACACACAAAATAAACTCTGATAATTGTGAATTTACTCAACTATTAAATTGTATATATTCATCTCACTCATTTTTGGATTGCTTCAGTGGCTGTGAAACCCAATGAGGCGGAGTCTAACGGAAGCTTTTCCAGCGGGATTCCTCGACAGGCGGCGCCTCTTCCTGTCTCACCTCCGCCCATTTTAGACATGATCACCATAGAGAAGAGGGGGCATGAGGGTAAGTGGGCTACTTTCTGCCCAAGGAGTTTGTCACTATCCGTGTTTGTGAGTCACATTATGCTCCACATGCTGCAGAAACCTTTTTTAGGGGCACTACGACAAAACTGTACACTAAAGGTACACTGTAAATAGGGTCTGATGTACTTTAGATGTACTGTCTTGTTTTGGAACAGATTCCTCTTTCCTGTCTATCACCGGTTACGCTGAAGAGGTGCAACCTGGTCACAGCTGTTCCCCTGCTCCTAGACACGCCTCCTTCCTGCAGGTCACTGAAAGGGGCGGAGCTGGAAATTCGGTCACTGCTCCAGCCAGTCAGATCGCAGTGGAGGAAAACGGAGAGGAGAAGAACCCGATTCGTCCAGACTGCTACAAACACTTTACGCCTCGTTACAAAACGTCTGCGCTTGACCCGGTACACAGTAGTATCATTACTTTTACTCAATAGCTTACTTACTGATTCATTGACTCACTCATTCACTAACTTTCAACCTCTGTTCTTTCAGGGTGCTGTAACTCCACCTCCAGGACAAGAAGGACTTAGCCTCAAAGCTGTGATTGGTTACAACGGTAATGGGCGGAGCAACATGGTTTGGAATCCAGATACAGGTGAACTGTACATCGAATATCTGAGCATGTCTTGTGGTTGTGCCTCAGGGGACTTGAGTATCAGCATCATTGTAAACTTTGAGCTTTGTAAACCTTTGCAGCAGTAGAATTGTTTTAACCTGGCTTTAAGTTCTAACTTACTTTAAGTCCTAAACCACTAGGTGACGGCAACAGTCACGGCATTGATGTAGAGGATAATGCAATATTGTGCAACGTTTTCTGCACAGCACTAAAAAAAGCCTTCCCTGGGGCTTGTTACTGTTTGTTGACTGCACAATGTGTGTTTGTGTTGCCACAGGTCTGTTTGTGTACTCCTGTGGGTGTGTGGTGGTGCTGGAGAACCTCCACAACGGTTCTCAGAGACACTGGCTCGGCCATAGCGAGGAGATCTCAACCCTCGCCGTAACGCACGACGCACAGGTGCTGCAGTAGGAAGCGATTCTGATGCCTTATTCGAATAAGTATTTTAATCATTAAGAGACGCTCATACATTGAGGTAGAATAATTGCAAATACCCTGTCAAGAGTCTGTAATAATAAAACAAATAATCAACATTGCCGATGTAGACGGTGGCCTCTGCGTCAGGAGGTGGGGCGTCGTCCAAGAGCCTCATCTGCATTTGGAACGTTAAAGACGGAGCACGCAGAAATAGCATTTCGTTCCACAAGGGCTCGGTACAGAGTCTGGCTTTCTCCAGAGACGACCTCTACTTTCTGTCTATAGGTGGGTCGGATGACATAACATCTCGTCCGATTTGTAAACGAATCGTATTCATTTAGGAGTTACTGGTGTCTGCAGGTGATTTTGAGGAGTCGACAGTGGCACTGTGGAGCACGCACTCGTTTGAGCTGCTCTGTTCGATCAGAGCGAGTGTCCCACTGCACGAGGCGGCGTTCTGCCCCGGCAGCGCCAGCCAACTGGCGTACGTCGGCTCCGGCTTCGTCTTTTTCTGCCACATACACACCCACGGTCGTGGAACGGAGCTGCAGGTATGCGTAAGCTGAGGCCACACCTACTTCTCTAGAACTGACAGGGACACAGGCCACGCCTCCTTCACTAGTACTTCTCCTTCTAGGTCCAGTCCATGGGTTTGCCAGAGGAGATCGGCGAGGCTGAGGTCAC
>NC_083464.1:31305370-31307870 GCF_030014155.1 Tachysurus vachellii
ATAATCTTTTATCCATTTTATATCATGTATTTAAAAAAAACTGTAGCTCTTGTAATGACGCTCGGTGACCAGAAGTGGGCGCTGTGTTTCGGTTGTAACCGGAAGTGTCGCCTCAGTGTGTGTGTCTCCTTGGACAGAACGGTAATGGGTCAGAGAGCAATACGACGTGCACGTTAACTCTTTCATACACATAATCACTGTTTAATCTTTCTACCAGGAATAAATGAATAAAAATGAAACGCGACGTCCGGATTCTGCTGTTAGGGGAACGTAAGTAGTTTGTTTATTAGCTTATCTTTATACCTGGGCTAGTTAGCGTTCCTGCTATCTGTGTTTTATTTATTATTATTGTTTTTAAATCAATAGACACCAAACACGACCACATGCAGTAGGGGTTAGAGCTCATGTACGTGTGTGGATTATGATGTTGTGATGTCTGGCTTTAATGTTTAGAACGGTTTAAATATGCGAACTTGAGATCAACTTATTGGCTCGATCCCAATCCCGTCACCGCTCCCTATGTAGGGCCACTACATCCGGGTCAAATCCGCACCACGCTAAGGGCACTTCTTATGGAATACACTTGGATTTGGATGGACAAAGCTTGAGTGTTCGATTTATCGATTAGCTTCAGCAGGCTAAAGCTAATCAGAATCAGAATCAGGTTTATTGGCCATGTGTGTTAATGTGGACACACACAAGGAATCGGTTCCAACTGTTTGTGACTCTCAAAAGTAAATAACATAAATAACATTATACTATACAATACACACATAAATAACACTATACTATACAATACACACATAAATAACACTATACTATACAATACACACATAAATAACACTATACTATACAATACACACATAAATAACACTATACTATACAATACACACATAAATAACACTATACTATACAATACACACATAAATAACACTATACTATACAATACACACATAAATAACACTATACTATACAATACACACATAAATAACACTATACTATACAATACACACATAAATAACACTATACTATACAATACACACATAAATAGCACTATACTATACAATACAGGCATAAATAACACTATACTATACTATACAATACACACATAAATAACACTATACTATACAATACACACATAAATGACACTATACTATACAATACACACATAAATAACACTATACTATACAATACACACATAAATAACACTATACTATACAATACAGGCATAAATAACACTATACTATACTATACAATACACACATAAATAACACTATACTATACAATACACACATAAATGACACTATACTATACAATACACACATAAATAACACTATACTATACAATACACACATAAATAACACTATACTATACAATACAGACATAAATAACACTATACTATACTATACAATACACACATAAATAACACTATACTATACAATACACACATAAATAACACTATACTATACAATACACACATAAATAACACTATACTATACAATACACACATAAATGACACTATACTATACAATACACACATAAATAACACTACACTATACAATACACACATAAATAACACTATACTATACAATACACACATAAATAACACTATACTATACAATACACACATAACACTATACTATACAATACACACATAAATAACACTATACTATACAATACACACATAAATAACACTATACTATACAATACACACATAAATAACACTATACTATACAATACACACATAAATAACACTATACAATACAGACATAAATAACACTATACTATACAATACAGACATAAATAACACTATACTATACAATACACACATAAATAACACTATACTATACAATACACACATAAATAACACTATACTATACAATACACACATAAATAACACTATACTATACAATACACACATAAATAACACTATACTATACAATACACACATAAATAACACTATACTATACAATACACACATAAATAGCACTATACTATACAATACAGGCATAAATAACACTATACTATACTATACAATACACACATAAATAACACTATACTATACAATACACACATAAATGACACTATACTATACAATACACACATAAATAACACTATACTATACAATACACACATAAATAACACTATACTATACAATACACACATAAATAACACTATACTATACAATACACACATAAATAACACTATACTATACAATACACACATAAATAACACTATACTATACAATACACACATAAATAACACTATACTATACAATACACACATAAATAACACTATACTATACAATACACACATAAATAACACTATACTATACAATACACACATAAATAGCACTATACTATACAATACAGGCATAAATAACACTATACTATACTATACAATACACACATAAATAACACTATACTATACAATACACACATAAATGACACTATACTATACAATACACACATAAATAACACTATACTATACAATACACACA
>NC_083464.1:31315370-31317870 GCF_030014155.1 Tachysurus vachellii
TGTCTGTGTTTGTGTGTGTCTGTTTGTGTGTCTGTGTCTGTGTTTGTGTGTGTCTGTGTGTTTGTGTGTGTCTGTGTGTTTGTGTGTGTCTGTGTTTGTGTCTGTGTGTTTGTGTCTGTGTGTGTGTCTGTGTGTGTGTCTGTGTGTGTGTTTGTGTGTGTGTTTGTGTGTGTGTCTGTGTGTGTGTGTCTGTGTGTGTGTTTGTGTGTGTGTGTGTGTTTGTGTGTGTGTCTGTGTGTGTGTGTCTGTGTGTGTGTGTGTGTGTGTGTGTCTGTGTGTGTGTCTGTGTGTGTGTGTCTGTGTGTGTGTGTGTGTGTCTGTGTTTGTGTGTGTCTGTGTGTGTGTGTGTTTGTGTGTCTGTGTGTTTTTGTGTGTGTGTCTGTGTGTGTGTCTGTGTGTGTGTGTCTGTGTGTGTGTGTCTGTGTGTGTGTGTGTGTGTCTGTGTTTGTGTGTGTCTGTGTGTGTGTGTGTTTGTGTGTGTCTGTGTGTGTGTTTGTGTGTGTGTCTGTGTGTGTGTAGTCTGCTCCTTCACCATAAGAGAAACAGTGTGAACACACACTGGATCACAAGTGTTTTAGTTTTTACAGAAACAAAAGGATCGCATTTTATGTTTTATGTTTTTTTTTTCTGATATTTAAATGAAAACCATGAGGAAGGTTTGTTTTCTTCAGCGTGTGTGTGTGTGTGTGTGTGTGTGTGTGTGTGTGTGCAGAAATCCTGTTTTGGGAACCCACTGGCTCCTCAGGCTCTGGAGGACGTTAAAACAGTGGTGTGGAAGAACACCAGCGACGGCGTGCAGGACAACGGCCTGAGTCTTAATGGTAACACACACACGTGTTCCACCCAACCAACACACCCAGTTAAACTAATAGTAATATCACGAAGACTAAAGCCGCCTTCACACTGCACACGACACCAGGAAACGACTGTCGGATTTCGCCCCCTAGTGACAGTGCACGGAATGTGCAATATGATCATGTAGTCGTCAACATGGGAGAGAAGCGAATTCTCGCGGTCTCAGAAAACCCAATACTGTATGATACGTCTCTAGAATCATACAGAGACGTTAACGGAAAAAATGAAGCATGGACACTCTCCGAGACTTTTTCTCCGAGTCAGGTGGTGTTTTATACACACTGATTTGCAATGTTTTCTGTTGCGTCACCAGTAAAGGAGAGCAAAAGCACGAGCCTGTGTTCTCCCTCCATTTATCATGGTGAATGAATGAATGAATGAATGAAGGAGTAAATACAAACAATCAATACAACAATAAATCCAGAAAGACCGCGAATCATTTTTGAGGAAACATGGACACAACATTAAAAATAATACAATATAAATATGAATAATGTTTTACTTTTTTTTTATCAAGAACAATGTGTTTAAAACAAAAAGATTGTTTTTAAAAATGACTATAGTTAAGAATTCATTCATTCATTCATCTTCTACCGCTTATCCGCATCTCAGGCGTCATCGGGCATCAAGGCAGGATACACCCTGGACGGAGTGCCAACCCATCACAGGGCACACACACACACACACACACACACACACACTCTCATTCACTCACACAATCACACACTACGGACAATTTTCCAGAGATGCCAATCAACCTACCATGCATGTCTTTGGACTGGGGGAGGAAACCGGAGTACCCGGAGGAAACCCCCGAGGCACAGGGAGAACATGCAAACTCCACACACACAAGGTGGAGGCGGGAATCGAACCCCCAACCCTGGAGGTCTGAGGCGAACGTGCTAAACACTAAGCCACCGTGCTCCCAAGTTAAGAACTATTGAAAAGTATTAATATTATCACCTCGCACACACAAACCTGATCGGACAACATTAGAATACATCACATCCGGTCAGCAGATCAGATTCGGTGTAGTCGCACAAGTTCAAATTTTTTAATAGATCCGAAAATTACGGATCCGCCGATGGTCGGCACCTCACGCAGCGCCTTTACGACTCTCCATAGGAAATGAATGACTTCCTGTTTATCGTTTGTCGTGTGCAGTGCAGTGTGAAGGCGGCTTAAGAGTTCCTACGTCGTGGTCAGACTCCATTTTCATTCCTATGAGACATCCTTTCCTTGTTTCTCATGATCCGATCCCATCCCAGACACCACAAGGCTGAGCTCTAGATGTTCTGACTCGTTTGATTTCTTCCAGGTTTTCTGTTCCTGAACACGCTGTTCATTCAGAGGGGGCGTCACGAGACCACGTGGACCATCCTGCGCAAGTTCGGCTACGACGACACGCTGGAGCTTACAGACGACTACCTCTACCCGCCGTGAGTTACCCTTTTAGCCCTGAAAGATGTGGCGTCTTCAGCGGATCGATATCACTAACCGTTTCGATATGCGCTTGCGTTCCCAGGCTGCGCGTGCCTGTCGGTTGTACGACAGAACTGAACCATCTCGGTTATCAGTTCCTCCAGCGGCTCTTCGAGAAGTATGACGAGGTAATAAAAAAAAAAATAAAAAATACACCAAGCAG
>NC_083464.1:31322870-31327870 GCF_030014155.1 Tachysurus vachellii
AAAGGGGGATCAATACAAATGCACACCACACTTTTCAGATATTTATTTGTAAAAAAAAAACAAAAATTGGACAAATTCCCAATAAAATACATTTTTCTTTGTGGTTGTAACATGCAAAATGTGGAAATGTTCAGTGGGTATGAATACTTTTGGACCACTTTTAGTAGGTACTAATCACTGCATACCAGGATGTCCCACAACACCTGCTGTTTAGGAAATGCTTTGTTTCAGTCACCTAGTCATCACAATTTTGGTGTTTGCCAAAGTCTCTGAGATGCCGAATGAATGAATGTTATGGCTGATTGGTCAAAAACATATGAATAAACAATAAAAACACATGAAACTAAATGAACCATGTGGAAAGAATCGTGTGTGAAAACAAGACAAGCTGATAATCAGTAGTTCTGTCAGAAATTCTCTGATCTACTGATGACGTGAACCAAAGAAATGAATTTGTTGTGTAGAAGAATAAGATGAAACCACGTGCACTGCATGAGTTAGGTGTAAAAACGTGTATTATTAACCGGTATGAGTCACATGATGATGTCTATTATAATATATTCCCTTTCCTATACTGGTGTGGGCGTGGTGAGCGGTAACCGTCGTCATGGCAACACGCCCAGCAACTAAACGGTTGAGTCGCAAAGTGGCTCCCTATTGGTCAAACAGGGCACCACGTGTGATGCTGCAGCCTTTATTGTTGTGCCCTACCTAGTGCCCTACCTAGTGCACTTAGTGAGTGATGTAACAGTGCTTTGGGATTCAGCCTTATAAATAAACCGTGTACTCTGTCAGAGACCAACACAACACAACACAACACAACACAACACAACACACGGGTTTAAAAGAGGTAAAGTTTATTTTGTGTCTAGTATAAAGGTGTACGAAGAAGTTATTTCACTTAAATACTAATGAACTTTACAACAGGATGATTATTGTGACGTCATAAAAAGTCCCTATATAGACTTTATAAAAGCTCCACAAAATAACGAACAAACATCATTTATTTATTTATTTATTTTTTTAAAAAAAAAAGAGGATTCGAGTGTAGTTTTTATTTCCTTTCATCAAGTCTATTAGTGCAATAGGTGTAAAAGTGTCACATAATAATAATAATAATAATAATAATAATAATAATAATAATAATAATAATCCCCCACAAGTCTATTTACAGGTGTGTTTGTGTGTAATGAGTCACTTCTTCTTGCTGCCTCTCTTCACCTTCCTCGGTTTAGAGGCAGTGACCGGTTTCTTCACCGCCTTCTTCACCTTTACTGGAGACTTCTTAGTCTTCTTAGTCTTAATGTTCTTCTTCTCAGCCGCAGCCTTTTTGGTGACTTTCTTGTCACCGGCGGTCGCTTTGTTCTTCTTTGCCTTGACCGGTGACTTGGCGGCCACTTTTTTGGGCTTGGGCGCTTTCTTGGTCTTGGCGGCTGCAGCTTTGGGCTTCTTGGCTTTCACGGCGGCTTTGGGTTTCTTCTTGGCTGCTGTGGACACGGACGCCGGCGGCTTCTTCTTCTTTGCCGTGGGCTCCTCGGCTTTGGCCAGTTTAAACGAGCCCGAGGCCCCGATGCCCTTGGTGTGGCGCAGGAACCCGGTGGCGACGAGTCTCTTGAGCGCCAGTTTAATCTGCGCGTCTGCGTTGTCGCGCACTTTGTAGTGGCTCTTCACGTACTTCTGGATGGACTGACGTGAGGCGCCGCCGCGGCTTTTATCCGCCAGCACAGCTGCCTGGATCATATCCGAGTATTTGGGGTGAGACGCCGCCGCTTTCTTCTGCGGTTTCGCCTTCTTGGCTCTCGCCGCCGCCGGTGCCGCTGTTTCCGACATCCTGGGAGCCGCACGGGAAAGAAATAAAGCAACAAAAATAACGCGTCAAAACTCGGGGAACGGAAACAAACCGTCAGGCGAAAAACGGGAACTTTTTATTATCAGTTAATAATAATAATAATAATAATAATAATAATAATAATAATAATAATAATAATAATAATAATAATAATTACGTCACGATGGTTCCGTTATCAAAGTCCTTTGAACTGTGCTGCGTTCTGCAAGTTTGTGCGCGCGTGTGTGTGTATACGTGTGTATACGTGTGTGTGTGTGTTAGGCTCACGGTAGGAAGTCTAATGAAGCCTCGACGCGGACGTGATTGAGAACACCGACGGCCAGCTAGCTGAGTTTGCGCGCTTCCATGAAACCGGCGCGCTCTGGTTTGTGTTTGTTGTCGCCCGAATTCGCGCCGAATTTAAGCGGCCCGTTACGGCACGAGCTCCCCGAGCCGCCCGGTCCGAGAGAGGGGACTTCAGGCTTTGCGGTGGCCCGAGCGGCCGGTCACAGAGACGCGCGCGAGAAACTTTTTTTCCCCGAAAACCGACTCGGAGTGGCGCGCGCCGCCACGCATTTTCCCGAATTCGGTCCAAATCGACCCGAAACCGTGCGATCCGGTCTCGCGACACCGCGTGCACCGGAAAGCCGGATGATCGCTGAGCAGAACGAGGCCGGTTCTGCTCGTGCAAAACGCCGTTTAGGCTTTTAATCGGCTGATGGATTTGTCCAACTAACACAGTCCTCACCGCGAGTCCGTGTGACGTTGTTGTTCTTATTTACCGTTAAACCTGCTATAAATTAAACGTGTGTGAATTAAAGTGGTGCCGAAATCACACCAGGGTCACGCGTGTACAAAGAGCGTGTCATATAAACGGTAGCACGCGCCTGCTTCTTGTGCAAAACGTCTAAATTGGCGTATTAAACCCCGACGCTTTAGTACGCTGAGGTTCTCTGTGCTGCTGTAGGAAAGGTGCCAAGACCGAGAACAGAGCCCCGGTACCGACGGCATGTCTGAGCAACATCAACACACTTCATGTTTACGTTATTAACCACGTTATAAACTCGTCCACAGGGTCATTTTGCCCCCCGCACGTCACGTCTTCACGTATTCTTTTGTTCTTCATCCTGCCCACAGTCCCTCAGTGCAGAGCCGCTACAGCAGCGCGTGCGCTTCCCCAAATAAACCAGCACTGTTATTGCTGTTAGGGACCTTTAAAGGTCGCTTTTATTTACACACAAAGTTGTTTATTACACTGTTTATGCTCCTTTACGTGCCCTCTGTTTAAGTCTTCTGAACGCCATCTTGGCTCTGGGTGTTAGTGCAATCAGTCACACGTCTGTTTTACACGTTATTTAATCAACACCACCTTGTTGATAACCAGTTAACATTAACTAGTAGTTTAATACATATCTGAAAGTGTGTGGAGGATTTTGTTGGTGTGTTTATGTGGCATTCAAAATAGCTGTGTATTCATCTGTACACTCCAGGGAGCAAGGTGTGTGTCAGTGTAGCATCATTGATAGGTAAGAGACGAGTTTTACACACAGATACACACACAGACACACACAGATACAGACAGACACACACATGCACACACACAGATACAGACACACACAGACACACACACAAACAGACAGACACCCGTAGATGCTCACAGATACACACACAGATATTGTACAGACAGACACACAAATACATACACACACACAAACAGATACAGACAGACAGACACACACACAGAGATACAGAGACACACACTCACACAGACAGACACACACATCAATACACACAGATACACACAGATACAGACAGACACACACAAATACATACACACACACAAACAGATACAGACAGACAGACACACACACAGAGATACAGAGACACACATACTCACACAGACAGACACACACACAATCACAAGACACAAGAATGTCTCTTTATGATACACAAAGAGACATTCTGGAATTAAGCAAATTCAAGGGAACACTTTGTGAATAATCCCTGGACCTCTAAAGGTTACACATTTCTTACCTGCACTAACTAATGTGTGGCACTAACCATTAGGCCGACGTGACCCCGCTGTACACGTGATGTGCTACTTAGCGTCAAAATTAGCTTAAAGCTTGATTATGTATTTCATCATTTCCAATTTATAAAAAAAAAATAATACTAAGAAGCACAACCATGAAGGTAAAATATGAACCCATATTTTTCATCCTGTAAATTGACCTAAGCATGAAAACATTTCATTTATAAGTTTTACAACCCAACCTCATTTAAGTGAAAGCCCACATCTTAAAGATAGACATCTGTCCTCGTCAAGCTTGTGTTTTATTTCTTCATATTTATTTTTTACAATAAGAAAAGCTTGCAATGTTGTCATGCCAGAAAAAACGTACAATTTATAACAGTTTACAGCCAGCTGTCATCATCTGGATGAATTAAAATGCACACAGAAATACTCTTCAAGAGGAGTATCTGCTTTTTTTTTTAACTTGTTTTTAGAATAAATCTTTTTGGGTAATTAATGATAATTAATGTACATAAATAAAAAATGATGTCAATGGAATTTCCCCACGTGTTAAAGAGCAAAGCGCTCGCGCACTTTGTGACGCCAGAACGGCTCATAATTGAGCGATCGTGTATTTAAGCCGTTTGACCGATAGGGGGCGATGACGCATTAACTGCCAGCCATTGCAGCGACATCATTGTTTCAGTTGTGTTCTCGCTGCTTTTTCTATTTTCACTGACTTCTACAGTTTGCAGTCGAGTCATTAAACAGTCTAAAATACATTAGAGTTAGTGAAAAGCAGGTGAATTAGTTATGATTTATAGTGTTATATATAATAGTGTCCGTGTGTGTTCTGTATGTCAGGATGGCCGAGCGGTCTAAGGCGCCAGACTCAAGGTTCAATCCTTCCTGTAATGAGGATTCTGGTCTCCACATGGAGGCGTGGGTTCAAATCCCACTTCTGACATAAACTTTTCGCAATATCAAATTCACTCTAAAATCTCGTATCAATAAACCTACAGCTTTATTATTACCTAGATTTGATTCTTAACTAGAACACAAAAGTAAAAACGCGTTGACTTTTCTGAACAGAAAGTGAATAGAAATGTAATTTTAGATGACAACCTGGGAATGGACAAGGAAGGACATGTCCAAAGT
>NC_083464.1:31335370-31372870 GCF_030014155.1 Tachysurus vachellii
TCTGTGTGTCTGTGTGTGTTTGTTTTGGCAACTGCTGTTTCATTGAGTTGATGAGTTTTCTGTTACAGGGAGGAGTGCTGAGCTCGGGCTATTTCTGGCTGTAAAACGCACACACACACACACACACACACACACACACACACAGCTGAGTATTGCTGGCATAAGCTCACTAGATTGGGGACCGAGCGTAATACACAATGGCATGTTTTCTCGCTAGCGTATGACTCCATGCACACCGGAACGCAGAAATCTACGTCTCAGGAGATTTCATGCATGAGAAAACGATGACACGTGCTCACATCTTCCGCCTTTAGAAAAGGCTTTACTCTCACTTTTACAAGAGAGGTGGAGTCCAATTCTGTCACAGATTAAATGAGTGGTTCTGTGGAGAAATGAAATTGCCACGGTTTTTCCCCACAAGGCAAATGTAATTCATTAGCCATGACAGCCTTGCTGTTCATAATATGCTAGTTTGTTTAGCACTAATGCTAAAAGGCTTTGTTTAGCGTTAATGCTACATCCATAAATCTGTTTGTGTAAACATCTGCCTCAGACCACATCTAGATTTTCAGTGTCTCATACACACAAACACACACAAACACCTTCCTGCTGATGCAATTCAGTGTGTGACAGTGTGTCACTTAGTGTAACCTATAAACAAACCTGAATACTGGAACCTTATGGCAGCAGCCATCTTGGAGTTGCTAACTTACCTCAGCTCAGTTAGCCTCTGCCTCAAGCATAAAGCAGGATTCACAGCAGGAACCTGAACTTTTTAAAAATGTTCTTAAAACCTTTTTTCTTCTCATCTTTCAGACAAAACGCTGCTTCAACGTTTTATAGACGATCCACAACGTTACAAGTAATTTACTTTCCTAAACGAATAAAAAGTATTTCAATCTTCAGTGAATTAAAGAAAAGTTTTTGAGGTTGGAAAATCGTTTTGGAATAGTTTGGATTCAACAGTTAGGGATGATAATGGGAAAATAATCTTTGATATGAAACCGGCATCTCATCATCATCATCATCATCATCATCATCGTTATTTATGTTTCTTTTCTGTTCTAGCTTTTTGGGGGGTATTTTAAGGAAAACTGTATAATTATAATATAAATCATAATTATATTCCACCTATAATGTCGATTAAAAATGGCGCGACGACGGAGATGAAACGAAAGCGAGGAAAACGTTTCCTCTGGCTCTGCGAAAGCAGTATTAGAATCTGTGACATGAATTCGTAATGAATCTTATATTTAAAACAAAAACAACTTTTTCTCATTATTTCTAAAAAAAAACAGTATAATTTATTTAGTCTTAAAAAGATAGAAACTGGCTACCACACTGTGGAATAATCTTATCCTGAGTTTTGAGTTAAATACTGTATCAAGTATCTGATAGCTTTAGATTTCGGGCTGAAGTACATCACACAATGCGGCATAAATTATGAATTCATACACTCTTAAGCAGAACTTTGTTCATGTAAAACATGCGAAACATTTTCATTATATGATCACAAAGTTTTTGAGCTAATTTTCTGGACTCTGACAGGTCGCCCTTCGGGCTGTTTTCATCACTCAAAACCTGGCAACCCATATATACAAGCTTAGCACTAAATATGCACTGGAGATCACCATAGAAAACCAAAAATTTCCTTCTCTTCATCTGTTTAACCAAATGCTGGATGGCGCTGATTTGACAACGTAGCTTAAACAAGGTTCTAACTTCAGTGTATAATCTGATGTTGACACGGTCCTTCTCTTCTGTTGACCTTTCATTAAATAGTTCTCCGTCTATAAAAGACTTTACACCACAGGTGGACATTTTGTTCAGACATTTGATTTTGATTTTTATACAGAAATGTAATTATTTTTGAGGCAATTTTTTTTACGGAAAATTGCGTAATTGAGTTCAGTAGCAGTTTAAGATTTAAGGCTGAAGTACTGAAATGTTCCTAATTCAATAATCCTGAAGCAGCAAGACGCAGGCCATAAATACATGGCCTGTAAATGGGTCTATAGAAAGGTTTATGTCACAGAAAGGTGTTCGTTCAGAGGAAAGCTCTTCATTATAATCTGAAATGCATGGATAAAACAGAAGCAGATAAAAATGCACACCCGAAACAACCATAAGGCAAGAGATGAGCACGAAGAGAGCTAAAAAACTGATATAACTGATAGAAATAATGAAGCCTGTAAAATGTAAGAAAAACACTGTCAAATATCCGAAATATCAGAAAGCGCTGACAAAAATGAAGAAATCTGTCAAAATTTAAGGAAACACAAACAAATTGTTATAAAACACTCAAAATTTGAGAAAAAAAAAATCTAAATTTCAGGATACTCTCAAAATTTCAGGGAACACTGTTTAACGTAGTAACCAAACACACATGTTGTGAATAGTGACCATATAAATGGCATGAGGACATTAAGGCAGCTCTAATGATCAGTGTGTAATATTTTTGGAATGAATCATTTTGGTAACAAGCTTGTACTTTCTAAGTGACCTCACCAGTCATCAGCACAAATATCTCTGAGTACAAAGAAAATAGAAAATGAGACTTTTCTGCTCCCTGTCAGAGTCTGAATATTTTTAGGGACGAATCTCTTTTCTGGGGGTCACGGTGGCTTAGTGGTTAGCACGTTTGCCTCACACCTCCAGGGTCAGGGTTCGATTCCCTTGTGTGTGTGGAGTTTGCATGTTCTCCCTGTGCCTCGGGGGTTTCCTCCGGGTACTCCGGTTTCCTCCCCCGGTCCAAAGACATGCATGGTAGGTTGATTGGCATCTCTGGAAAATCTCTGGTCCGTAGTGTGTGATTGTGTGAGTGATTGAGAGTGTGCTGTGTTTAGCATTTCTGGAGAGTGTCTGAGCGTAATGCTGTGGCTATTACCAAAGATACGCCCGCGTATCATTGAAAAGTCAGGAGCGGTTAAACTACACGCTTCTCCCTGGGCTGCGTTCCAGTGAGCTGTGGATTCCGTCTCACGAGTCTGAACTCCACATCGTCTGTGTGTCACGCTTACAGAACTAGGTAGGAGGGTGTAATATTTAGGAAGCAGATATTTCCACAAGAACACACTAGAACCCTGGCAGGAAGCATGGTGTAGATAAATAGAGATCCTTTCATGCTAGGCGCAGACACAAAGGGCCTTTTTACACCTGGTCACTTCACGTGTTGTCTCTGATCCGATAGCTATCTGATTTGTTAAAACTGTATCATTTACATTAGGCCACATAAATGCGTTTCGGCGAATCGGATATCGATCCGATCTTTCTACTCCCGCCCAAAATGCACATATATTTTACCTCATTTCCGGGGTAATTGAAATGGAACACGCTTTGGTGTGTGTGCGGTTTTCAGAACGCAATCAAAAAGAAGACGAAAAAACTGGTTATGAAGGTTATGCTACAAAAAACAGGGTTTACATTTATTTGTTTCTGGCGCGATGCACGACTCGTGAATCACTTACGAGTGACGTACTTCCATTTGGGAGGAGTTTAGCGCTGACGTATGTGGCTTGAACAACCACATTCATTTACACCTGTCCAGTTTCATCTGAAACGCGTCCCAGACCACCTCCTGAAGGGGTTTGTATCATCGGATTTATATCTGTCTCTAAAACGTTTCTGAGGGCATTTAGACCTGGTCTTTTTACCATCGGATAGATATCGGATCACAGAAAACGCATGAAGTGTAAAAAGCCCCAGAGTTAACTCAGTCGAGGCTGATCACAAACCTTGACATTCACATAATCTGCATGACCTATGACTCTTTTCCAACAGTGTGAATGACTATAGATGGAAGGAATTAGGCCACGTTCACACTGCAGGTAAAAGTGGCCCAAATCTGATTTTTTTTTGGGGTCAAGTGACCAGGTCAGACTTCTTCAGGAGTAGTGTGAACACAAATCTAGCCCAGATCTGATTTTTTTCAAATCAGATTCAGACCACTTCCATATGTGGTCCTGATTCAGACCCAAATCTGATTTTTTCCGATGTGGCCGCGGTGTGAACAACCGAGGCGGATTTGATGCGACCTTTACGTCAATCTACATCGACATTCGTCACAATTATGCGCCGGCGAGTTCGCACACAAACGTGACTACGCCTACAGAATGGATCAAATCATCAAAAGTTGCCCTCGACATCCGAAAATTTTGAAAACACTGCGTCTCTGTGCTGCCGTTACACAAACATTTAGAAAGAAAAGCGAAAACGCTTACTTCCTCCATAACCTCGCCAACTTTAGCGCAACGGCGTGCTGCGTGTGACGTCATTGTTATTGTTCGTTTGCGCATGCGGGTCAGTTCGAAACGGCAAACAGTTCACACTGGTATCTGATATAGGCCACATTTTAAAAGGTAATGTGAACAGCCAAACAAAAAAATCTGATCTGAGCAAAATATCCGAATTGAGCATTAAGACTTGCAGTGTGAACGCGGCTTTAGATTCCTGCATGCCCCCTAGTGGACAAATCTCTCAATCCTCTTTCTGTACATAAGGTACGCAGAAAGCGCAACAGAGCCATGTTGTTTTACGTAGCTGCTGTGAACCTCAACGTTAAGTTCAAAGGATGCTGCTGTTTACTGGCATGTAATAAATAGCAGCCAACAAAGCATCCACCCAGGACCTGGTTTTATCTTCACCATGTCATATTTCTTCATTTAAATAAATTCCAAATTACATATTTTTAAAAAGCTGCCGCGGAGCAGTTAGGACCTCGAGTGCAGAACTAACTACCTCCCGCTAGCTTTAAATCTTTATTAGCATATATAATACGAGCAGATATTCCCCAATTCATCCTTTCTTGCCTACAGCAGCTAATTAGCTAAAGTGTTGCTGTTGTCAGCAGATTTCCACCCGAGGTTTTCTAATATTGGCGAGTTGTCTGCTGTCTAGCCTACACTCTATGTTTATATCTGTTAGCCGTTATGACTAACTCACCGTTGAACTAAATGAAGAGCAGGAAGTGTGTGTAAGCGTGTCTGCGAGAGAGTACGAGTGTGTAGGCTCGTTTGTGTTGAATGCGAGCAGGCACCATCTGTGCAGAGAAGGTGTTATGGAGGAAAATGAGCCCTCTCCTGACCCAGAATGCTTTGCTGGAAAAGTGGAAAGTCTCTGGCGACAGAGCGCGCAACTAATCAGAGCTCCAAATTAAACCGCACCATGACTTCCCCGAACACACTGCGCTAATCTGCTTTACGCCACAGCTTCTCTCTGTTTAGACCAGTTTTACCTTCCCACATTGCTCACAGTACCGTGTGAAAAAGAGTCATACCTTTATCTAAATAGGTGAGAATTGTTTTTAAAATGATTTTTTTTTTTCTATAAGGCTCAGACTGAGTCGTTTGGTTCCAAATCACATTTTTTTGTAATCATGATATCTTAATATTATTTAATCTTTATAATGATTAAAAAATGTTTCCTGTTGCCTCGAGGTTGGGGTTCGACTCCTGCCTCTCCCCATGCTTTGTGGTTTCCTCTGGGTTCTTTGGTTTCCTCCCTCAGTCCAAATACATGCTCTGTATCCCGACTAGCGTCTCTAAATTGTCTGTAGTTCATGAATTGTATTTCCTGCTTTGTTGCTGGATTCATATGTCTTCTAGGTAGCTGTTAAATGATGGGTGAGAGCAAGCTCATAATAAACCACCCGCTAGCCAGATGTCGACTACACGAAGCGTCCAAAACGAAGCATCCAACGGCATCAAATAGTGTATAAGAATGCCATTCGGGATGTAGCTTAAGACTCGAGGAATTATTGTTTAATGACCTTTACTTTATGGTTCTTTTCTGCCTTGTCCAGCCCTCCATCTCGTACCAAGCTTTACTCGAGCTCTGAGACCAGTACATGTAAATGAACACATCTTTAACAGAACTGAAACCCAGCACAGGTCTACTACACTTACAGATGTTATGCGCAACCATGGAAACAGCAAGTAGTTTAGGGGTATTTCAGTAGGAAAACATTGAGGGAGATCAGACAGCCAGTGGGTTCTCGCTGAGGGACATCAGCGTTGGAGCTTTCTGTCATGGTGGCTGAGGTGAGTGTCAGCAAGAATTGGAGGTTAACAGAGTTATCATTCAGTCACTTCTTCCCCTGTCTGGCAATTGTTCCTCTGCCTCTCTCTCTCTCTCTCTCTCTCTCTCTATCTCTCAAGCCATCCCTCCCTCTTTCCATTCAGTCACCTGCCGTGAGTCATCCGCTCTCATTTTTCTCAATCGTTTGTTTTTGTTGTTCGCTTTCTTAACCTATCCACCTCGTTTTCTCTCTCATTCTTAGCTCTACCTTAATGGGGGACACGTTGATCGCCTGTAACCATGGCGACACTGCAGCATGTCTGCGTCGAATCAGTAACGTTTTTCGTTCCTCTCCCCCTTTCTCTCTCTCTCTCGCTCTCTCTCTCTCTCTCTCTCTCTCTCTCTCTCTCTCTCTCTCTCTCTTTTCTGCCATCTTCCTTTCTGCACTCATCTGCCGCACTTCATCACCTCGGTGGCCTCTCGATTATTCTCTCTGCTTTTCCCTCTTTCCTCTCTTTGGTACTGTACGCAGGATTCCACCATCCATCCATCCACCCATCCATCCATCCTTCTCTTGGTCTGACCCTTTTTTTAGCCCCTCCCCTCCATCTTGTTCTCACTTCGCAACCTTGTGGTGATAGTGTTTCTCTCTCTCTCTCTCTCTCTCTCTCTCTCACACACACACACACACTAGAGGAAGAACTCTAGAGCTCTAGACATTCACACATTTGCAAGTGTGTGTGTTTGTGTGCGTGTATGTCCACATTTTTGTGGAAATACACACAAATGAAACATGAAAAGTGAAATGTGATGCTTTCACTCTTGAGAATTTAGAGAAAAGATTTTAATTCTATTTCATCAAAATGAGGTTAAAAGAAAACCTCCACTGAAACAAATAATATGTTTTTATAATAAAGATGTTATAGTTATAATTTTCTGCTTATTTGCTGCGTTTTTTTATGATCCTGGTCAAAAGAAAGTACTCTCGCAAAGTCAGAAAACCCTTGATTCAAGGAGCCAGAATGCAAAGCAGCTGCATGACATCGAATAGTCGGCTTGGCTAGTTAACGAGTCAGGTCGATACCGCCGATTAGCATAAAATTCCAACCAGAAGGTTCAGCTTGGTGTGTTTTGGAATACTTTTCAGCTCACCACAATCGTAAAGAGCGGTTATTCTCTGTCTACTTCAAATTGCTCTCATCAACAACCGCTCTACTTCTCCTACTTCTGCTCTACATACTGCTAATACATAATGTTAAGCTCTCTTCAGAGATCAGTGCTGACAATGCGGTGTGGAGGAAGACTCATTCTTAACTCACAGTGTGTGTGTGTGTGTATTTGTCTTTTTCTGATTTCACCATTTTGAACATTTCTGTTTCACATGTTTGTCTTTGTTTGTGTGTGGCCGGATCTGCCTCTGTGTCTGTCTGACTCTCGTAAATAAACAGTGCAGTGTGGTGAAGGAGATTAATAGAATTAAAACCCGGCTTACGCTCAATTAAGCTGCTCTAAATTATCACACACACACACACACATGCATGGTTTATGGAATAAGTGTAAATAAGACACTTATATCATAAGTTACTGGTGTTGACATCATAACATGGCTGTTTTAGTTAAAGAGGTTAAAGTTATTATTATAATTAGCCTATATAGTGTTTATATTATGTATGTGTGTGTGTGTGTGTGTGTGTGTGTGTGTTCTCTGATCCTGTAACATGTTACACAGCAGACACATGAACACTTTTGCAGGTTTTATGGTTTTATTTTGAAGCTAATCTAATCTGTATATGTAGCATTGCATTAGCACTTGGGTAGTTGCTTTAGCTTCTTCATGTTCTTGCTCTCCTTTATCTTCTGTGTGCGTTTGTGTGTAAGTTTCAGCAGAAAACTAGCTTGTTAGAAACAGATAGAAAAGTAAAATGTTTGTAATGACACACTGTGGACATTAATATTTGCAAAAATGATGCAGATTTTCCTCAGTTGGATTAAGTAGCTTATGTTTAGCCCGCTAGCTTCTTTAGGAAAGAGGTCATTTAACGGTAGCTAATTAGCTGCTTTAGGTACGTTAGAGTTGAATTGTTTGTTCCTTGCTCTGCCTCATCTTCTCTGTAAATATGTATGTGTGTTTGTAGCTGGACCCCGAGCAGACTGGTTTCATTGCGGTGGAGAACTTCACCAGTCTGGCGGAGCAGCATGAGCTGCAGCTGGACCCCAACAAGCTGGACATGCTGCTGGCCCTGGTTCAGAGCGATCAGCACGGCCATGTCTGCTACCAGGAGCTTATCGAGCTGGTGAGACACACACACACACACACACACACACACACACAAACTGCTTTAGTAGACAGAATAGAAGAGTTCAAGTCACTTTCTTTCTTTCTTTAAGGAAATCTCTATCAGAGAATGGGATAATCAGCAGAGGAGTATAATATAATATATATAGTTTGAGGTTTTCATGTGCCTGATGGCTGTGTGAGTGAGTGTGGGTGTGTGTTTAAGATATTTAAAGGAATAATGGAGTAATAAATGCACAGCAGTAGGGCGATACTGTCTTATCACAGCTTTCCAGACCCACACACACACACCACATCTCCAATCATACACCAGTCTTTTGACTCCAAGGGAGCTAGCTTGGCTAAAATAATGTCTAGATTTGTCTAGACTGTGTGTGTGTGTGTGTGTGTGTGTGTGTGTGTGTGTGTGCCTTTTGAATAAAATGACTTTTGATCTCAGATCGATTACACCACCTCATTATCATAGATACAACAAGTCTCACACTGTTCCCCTCTTTCTCCATCTCTCCTTATGTCTCTAGCTAAGCAGTAAGCGTTCCAGTAGTTTCCGGCGCGCCATTGCTAATGGCCGGCGCACTCTACAACGCGAGATCCTATTGGACGAGACGGGCCTCGGCGTGTACAAGCGCTTTGTGCGCTACGTGGCGTACGAGATCCTGCCGTGTGAGACAGACAGACGCTGGTACTTTCATCAGAACAGACTCTGTCCTCCACCTGTCTTTATGGCCATCGTTACCATAGTGCAGGTGTGCTATGTACAAACACAGTATATAATAAAAGCAGTCAGACTTTTTGACCATGAAATAACTGTGTGTGTGGGTGTGTGTATGTATGTGTGTGTGTGTGGGTATCAGATTGTGGTGTTTATGTGTTATGGGGTGAGGCTCAACAAGTGGGTTCTGCAGACATATCAGCCAGA
Organism: Tachysurus vachellii; assembly: GCF_030014155.1. Taxonomy (NCBI): domain Eukaryota; kingdom Metazoa; phylum Chordata; class Actinopteri; order Siluriformes; family Bagridae; genus Tachysurus; species Tachysurus vachellii. The sequence continues at coordinate 31,344,601 of NC_083464.1, forward strand.
CTTCATGAAGAGCCCACTGGTGTATCATCCAGGACATCGTGCCCAAGTCTGGAGATTTTTCAGCTACATGTTTATGCATGTTGGGTAAGAAATCACACACACACACACACACACACACACACACACACACACACACACACACACACACACACACTTGTTCTTGATGTAAAGTTTATTATTTTAGGCCTACACTTAATTCTACCTTTTACACTGATGCATGGAGGAGAGTCGATGTCATTGATTACAATGTCCTGAGATTAGAAACCAGTTTCGGTTCCTGTTCAGGAGAAGCCTGCTGATTCTGCAGTACCCCTTCCTTCTTTGTGAAATGAAAGAAGTCCTTTTGCTTGGACCTTTGCTTAAGATCCTGATTTCATGAGCTGGCAGATGCTTTAAATCGTCTTCATTAACCGGTTTGTCTTGGTCAGGGTTATGATGGAGTCTGTAGAGGGGCCACTGGGTCTACGACTCAGTATGACATCAGTCCATTGCAGTCCATGCAAACACATACGTCATGCAAAGTCAGAGCGAGGAACGATATAATCACCTTTCCATCTACGTCCGAGTTGTTTGGATGTGATCAAATCAAAAGGACATGGGGAACTCCACACAGACAGTAACATGGTGGTAAAGGTTGAACCAGGGGAACCTAGACCTAGACTATACTGCGCCCTGACCCTGTCATCCAAGACCGTTTGCAAGTAAGGTAGCATATACAGTAAGCAACTGAGCTTCAAGATTCAAGATACTGCAAGTGGCTTTTGGTTGTCTGGGATTTGGGATTTTAACTCACAACCTTCCAAGGACTAACACAGAACCTTACGCACATACTATAACTCCCACTGCTCCATCTATCTGATTTATGGTAGATAGATGATTTAGATGACAGATTAGCCATCTGTCTGTACTACTTACTAACTGGCTCCTCTGATTAGTTCATGTCCATTCTGGACCCTCATTGTGGTTTCACACGAACACTTCTGTTGCCTTGATTCTTCAAGCAGGTCTTGTGTTGTTTGTTACCTTCTTAACTAAGAGACACAGAGATCTGGTGATGCTGGTGCTCTGCTTTGTCATGCAGTCCTCAGAGTAGTATGAGAAGTTCCCTTTCTTCAGTCCCCGTTCCCCAGTCTCCATTCCTATAGGAAATGATGGTTTACACAGGTTCTTGGTATATTATGTGGTCAACCTGCAACTTGAAAACAAACCCTAATCCAGCCTTTGACCAATTGATTCTACTCATCAGTTAATGACTATAATTACAGCGTTTAAGACCTAATTCAAATTGTGATTGACACCTTTCAAACCAGACCATTGTGAGGATTCTGGATCTAAGGTATTGTGTATACTGTCATAGATGTAGTTATGGGAGAAGTCGTGGCCTAATGGTTAGAGAGTTTGACTCCTAACCCTAAGGTTGTGGGTTCGAGTCTCGGGCCAGCAATACCACGACTGAGGTGCCCTTGAGCAAGGCATGGAACCCCTCAACTGCTCCCCGGTTGCTGCAGCATAAATGGCTGCCCACTGCTCCGGGTGTGTGTTCACGGTGTGTGTGTGTTCACTGCTATGTGTGTGTGTGCACTTTGGATGGGTTAAATGCGGAGAACGAATTCTGAGTATGTGTCACCGTACTTAGCCGTACGTCACGTCACTATGTCACTATGTCACTAATGAGCTAATCAGAGGCAGCAATGCCAAGGACAAAAACTTGACATGACAAATGGAGAAGAAACCTTGAGAGGAACAACATAAAAGGGAACCCATCCTCTTCCAAATGACACAGGATCATGGGGTTTTGATCGGTACTCAACAGCCATACCGTGCAAAGGAAAATTGTACTTGTAGAAGTGTGGATGTTAGGTATGCACTATTCATAAATAGTCCTGAGGGGAGCCTGGCAGTCTTTATGTTTATAACAGCAGTTTCTTGGAAGTGCAAACTGCCAGGGCAGCCAAGCGAGATTAATTTAGAAGTGCAGAAAGCTTCAGACGTGGAAGAACAAAGAAGAGCAACGCAGGAGAGTAGAGGATCAGGATCAATCAAGCAAGTCTGGAGGGTGGAAACCAATGTAGCATGGATAAAATAGTGGCAGTATGGACAACTTTGGCTGCTGCTTTCTGGACTAATGGACAGAAAAGCATTACAGCAATTATTAAGTAGCTTTTGTCTGGAACCCGCTTTCACTATATGAGCATCAAACAAGGAACGTCAGGTTCTTGAGTGTATAAAGTGTATATTCTCTATGCAACATAGTTCCTTTGGGGGTTTAAAAACATTTGGAACCGATATTAAACCAATTTGAGTCATGATTCATAGTTTAATCATTTAAACTAATCATTTAATACAAAAGCAACTGGGAATGTTTGAATTTTAACTTTTTTTTACTAATGGTGGGCGAGTTGTTTCTGATTTACAATGAAAACTGTAATTGTGTGTATTCGGTCTCATACAAAGATGGCATTTAAACGTTCAAGTAGAAGGATTCAACCTTTTTGTATTTGTTTTATTCTCTGTTATAGCGTCTAGAGCACTATATTTGGATTTGCATCTTTCTCACAGTGTAAAACACAGACAAAAAGGTCGACAAACCAAGACACCACTTGTCATCTTGAGGCAACGGCTAAGAAATGTACCTCTGACGATGTTCAAGTTAAATTTAAACCTTTTGAGATGATTGGCTAGCTAGAACTGAGCAGGCGGCGCTCTCTAAATGTGTCAGGCTGCCCGATGGTGGTCGGTAACCTCCCGGGGAGGGACCTGTAACAGATAGAATTGGGAAGGAATCAGGCTAAAGTAAAAAAAAAAAAAAAAAAAAAAGAAAGAACCCTTTAGGGTTTGAGATCCTTCCAATGCATTCTGCCAGTGCACAAAAGATGATGTATGAATCACAACATTTGGAATGGTTTCCCACTGAAATGGGGTTTCCCCATATACTGAAAGAACTATATTTTGAGCTCAAGCAAACAGGAACCCCAGCATCTGTTCACAGAACAACAGGCAAGCAAGCCAAGCTCCTGGCTCCCCCAAGGCCATGCTTTGAGGACTGACAGTACAGTGAAGCACAAGCCATAGTCAAGAACACAACACATACAAAAAGGACATACTGCAAGTGTTCTGCTCGTACATATGTTCAAAGGCGGTGAGAAATGTACGTGCGAGGGAGAAAGAGAGGTGGCATCATCAGCAGAGCTGTTTCTGTGAACAGCAGGGGGTCTGAGAAATGAGGACTTGTGCTTTAGCTGTGATGCCAGAGTCACAGAAGTTATTACACTGAATCCCTTTAATAAAGCTGCTTAGATTTGGCTTCTATTAAAAATGCGCATTTTTAATAGATCTCATAAGAACCTCGTCATGTTGCAATATTCACATTATATCGATCATGTTAATATTCATTCATTCATTCATTCATTCATTCATTCATCTTCTACCTCTACCTCGGGTCACGGGGAGCCTGTGCCTATCTCAGGCGTCATCGGGCATCAAGGCAGGATACACCCTGGACGCTCTCATTCACTCAATCTGTCCCTGGCTAACAGTCCGGTTAAAATCTAGTCGCTGGTGTTTGGCTGGAGCGGCTTGACTCACTTCGAGTGTGTCCACCGACACAGGGTTTAGCTTCTAGCTTCGTAGAGGCGTGTAGTTTCTACCTCCAGATTGGAGTTGCTGTTTATCGCAGTAGATAAGACCCTTGAACCAGAAAGACACAGCTTACATTCGACTAAAAGGTTTTTGTCTTTATGCTCAACTAAAGTGAAATAATGAGCATATTTCCATTTAGAGAAACTCGTCTTGCTCTCGCCTCGACTCGCCGTTACTGCCGCACATGCTTCAATAAACGGGAACAGGCCCACAGTGCGGCGTCTTCGTGTTTACAGGTTGGCATCCACCAATCCTACAATGCGTCGCTACTGTAAACAGGTTAGACTGTAGGCTACACTTCAGCCAAGACAAAAGCACCATATGGTAACGGTAACAGAGTTACTTTATTTAAAAAGTAATGCGTTACAGTATTAGTTACTGTCAAAAGTAACTGCGTAAAAGTAAAGGCAAATGTTTGTGTTTAAAGGCAGCGGTGTGCGTCAGGACTGTCTTAAACATTTCTACTGAATCTTTGGTCTTAATTCGCTGTATATGAGTGCAGATTAGCTTGGCGTGAACCGATGGAAAAAAAGGAAGGTGTTCGCCGCCTTGGAAAAACATATAAACGTACTCGAAAGTGCTTTATCAGGTGTAACACAACAGCTCATATAATCTGTTATTAGCAGTCGACTGCTGGGAAAAGCAGACGGAGGCACGTCGAGGTTACAAAAACGTGTACACTAACAGAGCTGTCAGACTGCGAGCGGGATCGTTGTCGGCCTTGCACGTTGTCGCTGGTGTCAGAAAGCACAAACTGCTCCGTGTTCGAGCACAAAAGAAGCTTCCGCTTGTGTAGCAGTGAGCTGACAGTAGTGATGCTGTTGCTCTGTGGGTTTATGAGGGAAATTATTTATGTGTGAAATGAGGTGCAGGTAGATTTAAAAAAAATTCATTAAAATAAATCAGGTAAATTTTCTTTTTAATAAATTTACATATTACTGAAATAGTCAGAATTAAAGTGGTATTAATTCAGCATGACAAATTCTTATAAAAATGTCCTACAAAACGAAGGACAGCTGCCTCCTGTGCCACCTTCAGCGGTCAAAAAGGTGGTGACTGTAACAACCTTAGACCCCCAGCTTTGTTCTCATAATTGTTTCCGTGTCACACCTTTGGTTATTTCCACCCTGTTGTTCCTGTTCCATGGAGCAAAGTACATTATAATTGTGTATTTTGCTTGTGTTACCCTAACTGCCCGTGTTTAGATCTCACCTCCTTCCACATGCATCGCATATGATCTTTAATATTCGATGAAATTTGGCAGTACACAATCGAGTGTAGCACGACTCGAGCCAGCAGGGTGGGAATGTGGCCACGTGAACACACAGATGGAGTTTTATACCCTAGTGGAACAGTTTTAGCAATGTGTGTGTGTGTGTGTGTGTGTGTGTGTGTGCACAGACTAGCCTAGCATAATGGACATTTGCCCGTTTGGATTTGGATCAGGAATACACATTTCTACATGAATGTCGATATCCGTACTCTCCCGGCTCGTGCTCATACACGTCGCACAAGACATCCGGCATCCTTACCACAGATTTCAACAAATCAGTAGGCCAAGATTTTTCAGATATAGTGATAACCATCATCCAAAACAATACAAAGGGCCTTTTTACACCCGGCCACTTCATGTGTTGTCTCTGATCTGATAGCTATCTGATTTGTTAAAACTGTTCCTTTTACATTACATTAGACCACATAAACGCGTCTCGGTCAATCGGATATCGATCCGATCTTTCTACTCCCGCCCAAAATGCTAATATATTTGACCTCATTTCCGCGGTAATTGAAACGGAACACACTTTGGTGTGTGCGGTTTTCAGAACGCGATCAAAAAGAAGACGAAAAAACTTGTAATGATGTTTATGTTACAAAAAACAGTGTTTACTGTTTGCTGCATTTTCGCTGGCAGCAGCAGCGCATTTTAAGCCCCGACGAGACGCCTGTGTGAAAGATCACCTGAGTGACGTACTTCCGTTTGGGAGGAGTTTAGTGCTGACGTATGTGGCTTGAACAACCACATTCATTTACACCTGTCCAGTTTCATCTGAAACACGTCCCAGACCACCTCCTGAAGTGGTTTGTACTGTCGGATTTATATCCGTCTCTAAAACGTTTCGGAGGGCATTTAGACCTGGTCTTTTTACCATCGGATAGTTATCTGATCACAGAAAACGCATGAAGTCACCAGGTGTAAAAAGCCCCCTAGACATTAAACCTAACTAATAAGGATTTTGCATTACTTGTGCCCCCCCTCCCCCGCTAGCTTGCATCATATCTATGTTTGTAATGTTTTTAAAAGGATCCCAGGACTATGGAAAAAAGTAAATACGTAAGCAAAAAAATCTTCCGAAACTGCTTATTTTGGTCAGGGCCATGGCTATCTAGAGCCCGAGGAACCCCCACGGGGGGTATTTGCACTCAAATACAAATTCACATACTCTTTCAAACAGCCACTGCAGCAAGCAGCTAGCATGTTTATGTGGTAGGTAAAAAGCAACCTAGAGGAAACACAAGGACAGGAACCCAAGCTCAAGAGCCAGGAAAAAGGGGTAAAAGTAGCTGCTCTGCCACCATGTCGTACATAAAGTGTGTATTAAAGAGGTGCGTCTTCAGTCCCATACAGACTCCAGGGGACATCAGTTCAATTCCTGGTAGCCACTAGAGAAAAGTCTTGATGCTCATCTTCTCTGATCACCTTGATGTCTCTCAAGGAAGACCATCCAGGAGCTGCAACATGTGTCTCGGGGCTGTTGTAGCACTAACTCGGTTTACCATCGCAGGCTTCAGTACTGATCCTTGAGGGACGTCACTAAACAGTCTGCATTGTGCTGATGCATGACCAAGCGTCCCTCCTGGTGGAGATCAAACCACTGTCGTGCTGAGCCAGTGCTTATCTTCTCGTGGTTAAATGTGTCGAAGGGTTTAGGAGGATCAGGACCGAGGACAGTTTGGCTGATTTAGCGGATTGGAGCTTTCTGGGGTTCAGCACATTGGAGCATTCAGTCAATGAGAGGGCTCGCTAACGAGTTCTGAATCTGTGTGTGTGTGTGTGTGTGTGTGTGTGTGTGTGTGTGTACAGGTTGGAGCAGCTTGGCTTCAATGCGCTCCTCCAGTTGATGATCGGCGTTCCTCTGGAGATGGTGCATGGAATTCTGAGAATCAGCCTCCTCTATATGGCAGGAGTGGTGGCAGGTGAGTGTGTGTGTGTGTGTGTGAGAGAGAGAGAGAGAGAGAGAGAGAGAGAGAGAGAGAAAGCCTGTGTGTGTTGGTTGTGCTGTGGCTGCACATTGACTAAATTCAGCATCATATTTATGCCCCATAGATCACAGAGATAGTCAATAACATTCACTGCTTCCTAGTACACACACACACACACACACACACCACACACACGCTCATGAACAGTGTCCTGTGCTGCTGTAGTGAATGTGCACAGGGAGTGTGGTGTGTGTGTGGTGTGTGCTGGAATCTGAGAGTAGCCAATCCATAATCGAGCTGCAGACAAGGTCATCTTCTACTCAATTAACACGCACACACTCACACAACAACACAAACGTTTACACACCTTACCCGTCCACTAAGTGCACACTCTGAAGAGGAGAAGAAGAAAAAGAGACAGATAAAATGCCAGACAGAGAGACAGACACAAATAGAGGAAAGACCAAAAGACTGAAGGATGGAGAGAGCACGAGTGCTGAGCCCTGCATCTGTAGCACTGCTCAATATGGTGGTTATAGATTACCTGTCACACCCAAGTGAGTACACACACACACACACACACACACACACGGTGTATGTTAAGTCAATATGTAATTATCACAGCTAGTGACATTTACTGTGCTTGCTTTAGCATGTATATAACACATTTGCCTCGATGTGCGTTGTGAGGTGCCAATATTTACGATTTAGTCATACTACTACAACATATGAGTAAAATTCAGCAAGACAGGAAAGACTGAATGGGGAAAAGATGTGGGACGAGAAAGACAATGTTGACGAGCCTCGAAAGAAAACATCGAGAATGACCACCTACCTGCTGACCAATCAGAATCGAGTATTTAACAGCATCATCAGATTAGTAGTGTTATTCCAAGCCCTAGCTATTGATCTATTATAAACAGTCGTTATAGTTAAACACGTTGTTTTTATCAGTGTGTGTTATGTTCGCTATAAAGAGGATGTACGTAATCACGCCAGTGAAGCACAGGACGCACTGACAGAGCAGACAGAATGGAAGAGAGACAGAGAGAAAAAAAAAAAGAGTGAGAGAAGCTTGGCTGATGTCGCTTTGTGTAAATAGAGCACGAAGACAGATTTAATATTTTACAGCCGTGTGTTGATAACTTGATGCACTTTTGATGAGGATGGATGAGAGGTGTGTGTGTGTGTGTGTGTGTGTGTGTGTGTGTGTGTGTGTGTGTGTTTTCAGCCTGTTGATGTTTTGTGAGATCTGTGAGGTTTCAAATCGCCGTAAACACTCCGTACACAACAGAAAGATGATAATAAAGGGTATTTGTTGCCATGGTAACGGGTGATCAGCTTTAGTGGGTTGGTGGAATTATGGGTTTGGGAGAAAAATACTTGAGCTACTGACATCATGCACACACACACACACACACACACACACACACACACACACAGATGCACACACTCTTTCTCCGAGACAGCCACTCCCTACTATCACTATCTTCTTTTCTCTCTCTTTCTTCTTTTCACGTTTTTTTTTTACTCTCACTCTCTCTCTCTCTCTGTGCAGGTTCTCTCACCGTCTCCATCACTGACATGCGTGCTCCAGTGGTCGGTGGCTCTGGAGGAGTCTACGCACTCTGCTCTGCCCATCTCGCCAACGTCGTCATGGTAACGAAACCTAGCCGCCGTAACGTCTTCGGCGTGCCTCTGTGAATGAATGAGAGAAAACGAGAGAGAGAGAGAGAGATGGAATTCATGCATTTTGTTTGCTTTCAGCCCGTTTCCCTGGAGACCAAATGACTCCGTCACCTCTCAAAGACACACACACACACACACACACACACACACACACACACACACACAGAGAGACTTGGTGAAAAAGTATTGGTTCCTGCCTGCTTTCATTCCTTTGTCAGGTTTTTTTTTAACAATAATATTTTACTTCTATCTATTCTAATAGGTTAACATCATATTTATTTACTAACTTTATTAACTACACGATCAGATACTAATTCTTTCAATCATCTCTGATCATATGGTGTGCCAACTTCTCAGAATCCACAGAAATTTTTAGGCTTCTCCAAGAATCATGGCTATAATCCGCAGCAATATCCCAGTCCCGGCAGCTCATATCCATCTTTCAGCAAGGCCGAGGTCACAAACAATAAAACACCCGAAGCACAAACACGGGGAGGAACGAAATAAGATGACGGGACCAGGCGACCAACTCAGACTCAGATATATATCACAGAATAGACTCACAGAATTGATTCTGAGTTATATCACAGAGTTGACTCAGAACTATATGACTCACTCGATTCAGGGTTATAACACAGACTCGACTCAGATGTATATCACAGAATAGACTCTCAGAGTTGACTCAGAACTATATGACTCACTCAATTCAGGGTTATAACACAGACTCGACTCAGTTGTATATCACAGAATAGACTCTCAGAATTGATTCTGAGTTATATCACAGAGTTGACTCAGAACTATATGACACACTTGATTCAGAGTTATAACACAGACTTGACTCAGATGTATATCAAAGAATAGACTCACAGATTTGACTCAGAACACATTCGATTCAGGGTTATAACACAGACTCGACTCAGATGTATATCACAGAATTGACTCAGAACTATATGACACACTCGATTCAGGGTTATAACACAGACTTGACTCAGATGTTTATCAAAGAATAGACTCACAGAGTTGATTCAGAGCTACTGTATATCAGAGTTGACTCAGGACTATATGACACACTCAATTCAGAGTTATATCACCGACTCGACTCAGGGCAATATAAAATCTCAAGTCATAAATATATCACAAATTTGTTTCAGAGCTATGACACAGACTCTGTTCCATTTCACCCAGAAACATACGAAGGAAACAAGGGTTTCTATCAGGCAACAAGAACACACTAGACAAAAGATTTCGAGTTACAGCGTTTGGGACAGAAAAATACAAAATGGGAGATAATAAGTGTGCTTTTTGTACACAACTGTGTGTGTGTGTGTTCTCTGTTCTCTTTGTTCAGAGCGATTAAAGATGTAATATTTTCTCTCTTTAGTTCCGTATGGTCTGTGTGTGTGTGTGTGTGTGTGTGTGTGTATGTTTATGTTTATTTTATTTCATCATGCATCATGAAAAACACATGGAAGTGTATGCACTCCACTTTCCTCACTAACCATGTGTGTGTGTGTGTGTGTGTGTGTGTGTGTGTGTGTGTGTGTGTATTTTAGAACTGGGCTGGAATGAAGTGTCCATATAAGTTACTGCGGATGATCCTGGCGCTGGTGTGCAGTAAGTGTCACTATCTGGCTACAGCAATTTTGATGTTATTGGGATTCCTGAAAAGTCTCCAGTATACAAAGAACACGAGCACGTAAATGTATTACTTGGGTTTAAGAAATAACGAAAGCCAAAGACACTTAAAGACAGAAAGTCAATTAAGGAATTAAACTCTCGGGGCACGCCGATGAGGCACGAAGCAAGGCAGAGATGGAATTTCCCCAAAACTAACCATCCGAGAGTCGTCTTAAACCCTTTCCCTCTAAAGCGTTCATCATCCTGTGACAACCAGGCAAACCTCCAAAGTCAGTTAAAGGTGTGACGCTACACGTATGAAAATCACATGACACCCCCCACCTCCTTCCCGTTCCCCTTCCCCACGCCTCCCATCACACCATTCCATGGCTGCTGCTTTCTAATTTTATGTTCAGCAGAAGCAACTGCAGCGTTTGATGTATGTGCTAATTATAACTGGAGAAAACTCCTCCTTCTGCCCACCACCATCGTTGTGCCCTTGAAGTTTTTTTTTTACCCCCCTCTTGTTTCTCTGACCCCAGCGTGCTGGATCAGTACACAATGAAAATGTTACTTCGGTTTCATCAGATATCCTCGCACCCTGTCAGCAGATTCTAACGGAGATCACGAGTTATCGTGAGTCAGAGGTGCAGCCAGAATTTTTTCGTATTTCTAAACAACGGAGACGCGTTCCGGCGGTCCTCTGTATCTCACGGGAATTAAAAAGTGCTGTTTTATCATTAGCTGGCAGCTTTCACAGGTTTATATGATTCCTTAAAGGTGAGGTCTCCGTTGTTTGAGAAATGCTTCAGAAAACTGAGTCGGGCCGCCAAACAAAACAAAAATCAAAACAAACGTGTAGCCAATGAGCAGAAAGGGGCGTGTCTTGTCAATATGGGCGGAGAGAGTGTTCAGTGCGCGTGTGTGACATTAGCAGAAAGCGGTTTTAACATTGACATGGAGGATAAAAACAAAGAAAGAAAGAGAAGAAAGACTTACGATAAGGTAAGAAGTAGGACGTGTTAATATAGGATCAGCTTTCCAGCGCTGGAGAGAACTGAACGTCTTCTGCGTGAAACGGAGCTAAACCTTTCACGGTACAACACACAGTACTACAAAAACACATTTGTATGACCATAGTATTACTCATTGTGTTCATTTATTGATAAAAATATCCCCTCGGTCAGCTGCCCCAACAGGTTCCGCCATAATACTTGTCTGGGTTATACTTGGGTTATACTTGTCTGGTGTATGTGTGGGGCGGAGCTATCAAAACAGGGGTGGGACCCATTTGGGTTAGGGGCGTGTTTGTTTTGGCGATTTCAAATGTCAACATTGTCTTCCAAACAACGGAGACCCCACCTTTAAGTAACGCCGTGAGCTCCTGACGCTCCTGTGTGTTGATCCTTACTGAAAGATTGGAATGTTTTAATAGTAATGTTAAGGGAATAATTGCATACTACAGCAGCTTATCATTAGCTCTTACAATACAGCTTCTGTACTCAGCCTTACGTTCTTCATCTCCCATCCATTTTCTCCTTCTAGCTCTTCTTTTTCTCTCTCTTTGTTATAGCGTGGTCTAACTTTGAAATAAGCCACAGATATATCAACACACCCTTGCAGTTATTTTGGTATAAATCCGATGGGAAAACAATCAAATGTACACAAGGTTTCAGTAGGATTTAGATCAGAGAATTGACTTTGGCCCCTGATGATGGTTTTCTGAATCATTTCCTTAGTTCATTCATTTGGATTTAGGTTGTTGTCGTGCTGCAAGGTGAGTCCTGGTTAGTTCAGTATATGTACCTTTCTGTGATTCCCTCTATTGTGATTAAAGCCCCTGTCCCAGCTGACCGGAATCAGCTCCATAACGTGATGCTGCCGTATCTGTGGACTTTTTATAATGGACTTTGGGTGTTATGTCCAATGGGATTATCACGTGCTACTCTGACAACAAACCAACAGTTAGGATTTAACAAAGAATACTGTTGATATTGTTTATTTAAGGACGAGATCTTAAGTCCCTAATGCCACACTTTGTAACAGTCAGAGATAAAGCTGTAACGTTTCCTCCGCAGAAAGTCTTCGAGCCAAATGGAAAGTCTATTTACATTTACAGCATTTAGCAGACACTCTTATCCAGAGTGACTTACATTTTTTATTTAGTTTATGCAATTGAGGGTTAAGGGCCTTGCTCAGGGGCCCTGCAGTGGCAACTTGGTGGACTGGGATTCGAACCAATGACCTTCCGATCAGTAGTTGAACACCTTAACAGTGGTGGTGTTCAGTGGCGCTACCACATCGCCACATTTACTCAGTAAGATGAGAAATCTGTGTTTTATTCTGCCTTAAATAAAAAGGATGATTGAACAACCGTCTCTAGCTGTAGTGAAGTGTTCGAGTGAACATTGTTTCCCCGTTCACGTTTGTAGGAGACACTGAGGGCTTTTATTATATATATCTCTGATATCTGTTATTCCGTTCAGGAGACATGTGCAAGCCTCAGTGTCTGAATAAACAACTGAGGAAACTGTTTCACCTTCACTGTAACTAATAACTACTAAATACAACGTCTGACTTTCTCTGCCGTAGTGAGCTCAGAGGTGGGTCGAGCCGTGTGGTTGCGCTTCTCGCCGCCGTTGTCCTCGTCAGGGCCGCAGCCGAGTTTCATGGCCCACCTGTCGGGTGCCGTGGTGGGAATTAGCATGGGCCTGCTTATCCTGCGCAGCTATGAGGAGTCGCTGCACAAGCAGTGCTCATGGTGGGTCCTCGTCTTCTCCTTCGTCACCTTTCTACTTTTCGCCATCTTCTGGAATATCTTCGCCTACGAGCTGTTAGGAGTCCAGATTCCGTCTCCGCCCTGATGACACGCCCCCGTGGCTGTTTCCTCACTCTGGCTGCGGAGAGCCACACAACCTTCAGAAACTGGATTTCTTGATGGCCTCACTCCCCTTTTTTGTTACATCTCCACCCCCTTTTGACCAACAATAGCAGACAGATGGTCCAAACCGGAAGATTGGAAATCCTTACAGTGATTTTCTTTCAGGATTTTTTCTTAACGTGTTACTACTCAGACTCTTTATTTATACGCTCCCGCTCGGCCACTTCTCAAGCCAGGAGGGGAAGAAATGAATGAACTTAATCACTTCGGTTTATTTTTGCTCAGTTTTCATCACCAGGCATTTAAATCTGTCTTTTGTTTCAGATGTTATGTTTTTGTCAGTGGTTTTGATTCTATTATTTCAAAATGGTGCGTTATTACTTTTATTGCTTTTACACTGTTTGTTGATCGGCATCTTTGGGAAGCTGAAATGAAATACAGTTTCAAAAAGTTTCTGATCCCACCTATACACACACACACTCACACTCACACACACACACACATAATAACACATATAAAGCCCGGCTGTTCTTGTGCAGCTCTTGCCCTTTAACATCCTTCACACTTCATGAGGCCAGAAGGTGGAAAGTCCTTGATGTTAGCCTTTGTGAGTCACCTGGTAACGGTTGCCTTGGCAACCGTCAGCCAATTGCTATGGTAGCCATTAATCAAGGTGTCTTCTCATTGTGGAAACAATGGTTACAGCAACCAATGGCAAGTATTATATATATAATATATAAAAAAGAGACCCCTAAATGTATAATTTGTCATATTAGCCAGAAAAATTGTGTGAACATTTTGATGAAAAAAAAAAACCTTCTGCCTTTAAAAACACTATGGTGAAGTCCCAGACGCTAGAATTTCCTAGTAATCACCACTGCCGTAACACAAAACCGCAAACATTTACTTCACTAAAATACCTCAACACAAAATGAAGGTCCCTAAAAATGAAAATAATTTGCTAGCTCACGTTTAACTAGCGAGAAATTACTCTCGCAAGACAACAACCCTCAGCCATGTCTGTAAACACTTCGCTAACTTTACATTTAACAACGTTTTATGACGCAGTCGTTCCAATTTTATTTTTTTTCACTCACTGCGATTGTTTGTGTCACCACTGGGAAACACTTTGTACCAACCAGAAAGCTAGAACGGATTCTCTGTTCTTGCCTTTGAGATGCTTTTGTTTTTGTTTTTCTATGGCTGTTACAGTAAGAATGCTAGCGTTTGGGACAGACCCCACATGGGCATTTTTCACTCTAAGGTTGCCAGATATCAGGAAATCTCATCCGTGTGAGGATTTCTGAAGGCCTTACTCTACAAAGTACTCAATTCTGCAGTGCCAAGTTACCATTCGCTAAGCTGCTAATGTCAAATTGTATATTCAACAATACTGAATATCTTTATTTTTGTTTACGTTAACTTCTCTGTGGGGGAAATGTGGGGTTGTTGTATAAAACAGGAGCAGTGTGGGGAAGGATGGGAGGTCGGGGGGCTGTAGACCTTTTCGGGAAAAGCACGACAACGTTGCAGTTGTGTGTTGTTGTGAACTTTCGTGCCATAAGTTGTATATTTCTATTTGTACCTCTATTTATTCTAGTCATGCTTCTGTGCTTGCTGCTTCTGTGCGTCGAGCTGCGTGATGATGATGCGAGATGTGCTTCAAAACAACGCAGCACCTCAAACACACATTACGGTCAAGTGCTTCTGCACTACAGAAAGGATCAATTGCAACGAACGTTGGTGGATCTGGCTGCGTTCCAATAAAAGGCCTTAAATCCTCTTCACTGTGCTTTTTGTCAGGCATAGTACCTAGCCAAGATGAAATGCTGGAGGGTGATTCAGGGAAAATAACACAGTGAGCACAAACCTGCAGTCTGTGTTCTCATAATTCATACATGTTTAACTTGTCTATGGTGTCAGGGAGGACCACTGGTGATGTTATGGGGGACCAGATTTGAGTTAAGGATGGACCATCATCAATGTTTGATAGGGCCATAATAGTCAATGTCAACTAGGACCACCACCAATGACCTCTCTTGTTAGAGGGTGTCAGAGAGAACAGGCACAGAAATAAGATAGGACCCCAACTGATGCCAGGGAATACCACCATTGGTGTCTAGCAGGACCTCTGTTGTTGCTTTTTGCTAGGACCAATGTTGTTGTCAGATAGGACTACTGTTGGTACCAAGTAGGACCGCTGTTGTCAGATAGGATCATTCCTGATGCCAGATAGGACCACTGTCGTTGCCAACGGGAAGCAAAACTGATTTAAAGTAAGACTACCACTGACGCCAGGTAGGACCACCGTCCATGTCAGATTGGAACCTAAAAGTAAGAGTAGCATTTAGTTGTCAGGAGGGATTTCCTCCTTTGTCATAAACCATCTAGCCAGGTCTGACCCCAAGATTGTTTCAATTTCAACATGCCAGGCTCAATATTCGTTGCAATTGATCTCTGGTTTATCAAAGCCCTGGAGACGCCAAACCCGAGGCTTCAGTCCGACCCGCCGGTCTACTTATTGCCGGAGTTAGAGTGTGTAGTTGGAACACCGTGTGGCTGTGAATTTATTGTAGGGCACTGTGTGGAGAGAGTGGAAGTAAAAGGATCATGAATCTTCATCAGAGACCACAAAAAGCCCATAAGGAAGATGAAATGGAAAGATTGGGAAATGAGGAACGAGGGAGAAATAAGACGATTAACAGTACGAAGGTGAGAAGGAAGATGAAAACAGTTTCAGAAGGTATTAAAAACAGTATATTTTTTAAAAATGTGTTAATAGGTCCTAAGAGAAAATAGAGTAACACATTAGACTGTTATATCAGACTGTTCCTTTCTTAAGAAAAGGTGCACGAATGTCTGGTTTGACGTGTCCGAGGTCGTGAAGTACAGTCTGTCTGACCCTGTGATCCGGTACAGGTAAAGGTTTAATATTCACTTGTCAACATCCCTTTGTAATTTTTTCCTTGATTGTGAGGTGTTAAGATATCTACAAAGGGAGGTTTCAGAAAAAAGGGTACAGAAAGTTCAATAAAAAGACAAGATCCGGGCTGCGTTCCAGGCTCATTTTTAGCATGCCCTGGTTGACTTTCCCAGGTAAATTTTTGCTTAGGCAAACCCCGGTGTTATCTTAGGAGGCATTACGCAGTAGTATTTCAGCTGAGTCAGTGCAACTGAAGTTTCTTGTTTCTTGAGCAATGTCTGGCAGCCTGGCTGTAAGGCATAAGAAGTAGGAACCAGAGGGCACTGAAATCCAGTTTCCTTAAAAAGCTGTCGGACAATGCTGCTTCTAAACGCAAACAGTTGCAATAAAATAAATATAAGATTTGAAAAACAGGGTCAGCACTATTAGAAGTGATGGTGAAGCCTAGAACCCTACGGGATCTCCCAGTTTATCCCATTACACAATGTAGAACCGTTCAACAGAGCATAACTAGCCACTAGCTAATAATCTGATATCTTACCGGCTAAGTAGTGAGTGATATTGAAAGCCTGACAGAACGCTGACAGAACTCTAAACAAACACGACCTGCACATAGGATTGTTCGCTAACTGACATGGCTGAAGTGTTTAAAAGTAAACATTTATCAACAGTATTCCACCGCTGCCTGAGGCAAGTGCGTGCTGTAGGGTGTATTTTTGTAACGTAGCTGAAAGCTAAACGTAGCTAACAGTTAGTAAAAAGCTGTCTTACCTGTGTTTTCCCCTAAATATACAGTATCTCGACATAAATATCTGCCCCAATATTTATATTTTTAAACATGCATGTAAATTATTGAAAAAATTCAGGGCTCCTGAAGGGTTCTAAGCGAAACTAGCACAATGGGTAAGTAGCCTCCAGTGTGTGCTGTAGCTTGTATTTCGAGTCACAAGTGGAAGTCAGCAAGGGTGTACATTGGCACTTAGAAGTCTTTTTCGCTAGTAAGAACTGTCTCAATTTACCGTAGACTCCTACGGAATTCTGGGACGTAACTGTCAGGCCTTAATTTATCAATAACTGCCGTTGTTCTCTCAGAGCCAGGCCTCCAGACTGACCCGATGCCGTTGGTGCTGCTGTAGTTGTTGATTACAAAGATGCATGTTGCTATGAGCTCATCACTCTTCTCCTCTCTGTGCTGCCATCTTACTTGTAGTCCATACGCCAATTTGTAGTCCAAACACGACCTTCCAAATGGTGCCAAGAAACGACGACTCGTTTCAATTAAAAAAAAATAAAAATAAAAAAATGCAGTTTACAGACTGAAGCTTTGGAACAAAAAAATGTATTGCTAAGCGTCTATTTTATTCCAGTGGGATCAAAGATGTATATATATATACTGTATATATACACTGTATATATATATATACATATGTATGTAGTTTATATGAAATTCATTATGAGTTTCATGATGTACTTTTTAAATGTCTAAAGCTGAGACATTTTCTATTGCTGTTTTTTTTTTCTTCCTTTGTACCGTTTTTCATTGTATCTGCTTTCGTTTTCCAGCTGTGAGGAATAAAGAACCAAGCTGTGACTCTGAATGTGTGTGCTGAGGAAGTGACAGATATACGCTGAAAACAATACACTGGCCCCCTGTATGGTGAGTGCTGGGCTAAAGATGCTAATTAAAACCCCTTCCTGTGTTTACATCTTTACTTTCACGTTTGTGCTACAGTTCACAGCTAATAAAACAATATCTTGTTCATAGCTTCCCTAAATATATATACGCCTTGCCATAATTATCTGGTCTTAGCTGGTCAAGTTTGTTGGCCGGTTTAGCTTGACAGGGTTAAGTAGGTTTTGGCAGCTGGGTCTTACCAGCTAGATGGAGCATGTAAGGAACCCAAAACCCTCTAAAACCATCAAAACAGACCAGCTGGATCCTGCTTGCTTGACGAAGTAGAAGCAGATTGACCAATTAAGACCAATCTGACCAGTTGATGAGCTAGAATTAAGCCATTCGAGCAGGCGGGTCATCCAGATAAAGTAAATTCCAGAGGTGGGAGTAAGTCATGCATGTGCAAGTCACAAGTAAGTCTCAAGTCATGATTGTCAAGTCAAAGTCAAGTCGAGTCTTTTTAATATTTGTCAAGCAAGTCTCAAGTTTTCGACTTAAGTCTGACTCGAGTCAAGTCGAATCCCCCATCTCTGAGTCATTTAACTCAATTCAGATTCAAGTCTCAAGTCATGATTGTCAAGTCAAAGTCAAGTCGAGTCTTTTTTTAATATTTGTCAAGCAAGTCTCAAGTTTGCGACTTAAGTCTGACTCGAGTCAAGTCGACTCCCCCATCTCTGAGTCATTTAACTCAATTCAGATTCAAGTCTCAAGTCATGATTGTCAAGTCAAAGTCAAGTCGAGTCTTTTTTTAATATTTGTCAAGCAAGTCTCAAGTTTGCGACTTAAGTCTGACTCGAGTCAAGTCGACTCCCCCATCTCTGAGTCATTTAACTCAAGTCCGAGTCAAGTCTCAAGTCATGAATGTCAAGTCAAAGTCAAGTTGAGTCTTTTTTTAATATTTGTCAAACAAGTCTCAAGTTTGCGACTTAAGTCTGACTCGAGTCAAGTCATATGACTCGAGTCCCCCATCTCTGGTAAATTCCATCACACCCAACTAGCCAGACCAGCTAGAACCAGCCTGAACACACTGAATCTACACAGTCAAGAGAGTTGAGCTCAAGACTGTAATACCATCTTGTACAAAGGAAGTACTTGTTCTACCTCATGCACTTTGTTACCATCTACCAAAGTATCACATAGTCAACTAGACCATCTCTTCTTGATAATTTATCAGACATTAATACTGAGCTAACTTTTATGCCAGGTGCTTAGGGAGCGAGTTAATTATTACACCACTAGGCTGGTTACCTGATTAGTACTTTAGAGATTGGGTCTTACGTGCATTGTATAAATGCATTTCAATATAAAAAGCCATAAAAGGTGGACAGATAAAAACCACAGAAGTCCTCCTGGTGTCACCCACAACGTTCACGGCTATCCTGTAAACCTTTTGTTAACTTTGGTGTAATCCTTGATGCTGGGATATCATTTGATTATCCAATAACATAAAGGATATTCTGACCCTATAAATACACACATTTATACTTTTCATAAACTTTCTGTCATTTTATTTATAGTCAATTTCAGTAACTGTATGTAAATTCCTTTCAAACTCGACTATACTTAATAAAGATTCACCAAACTTTGCTGAGAAATGCAAAGTCTATAGGGGGAAAAAAAGGATTATTCAAATTATTCAAATTCTAATACAGACAGAATGAGCCTGAAGACATATCGCATTTGCACAAAAAAAGAACATTTGTGTGATTAAGAATTTCTTGTTTGGAAGAAAATTTCCATTTTCATATTCATTTTATCTCCTTGCCTCCTTCAACACATCGTGCTTCGATCCTGTGCACGTCAATTCTCCAAAACACAACATATAACCCGCTGTACACTATTCCGTCTTGCGTCTCTTAGACCGTCTCTCTCTGGTCTCCTCCTCTTCGGTCTCTCTGTTGGGGTTGTCGCTCAGGGGCAACGCTTTCAGCAGGGAGGGCTGAATCTGACACGCCCATAAGCACAGCTCCACCTTATGAGGGGTCCAATCGTGTTGACTGTCCGCTTAGAAAGAAGAATCGGCATCTGTTTAATTAACCGAAACTGGGAAAAGGTGTCTGCTTCCAATTAGAGCTTTTGATATGTCTTTGATGACTTCCTGTTAAAGGTGGGGTCTCCGATTTTTGTGAAATGCTTCAGAAAACTGAGTCGGGCCGACAACTAAACAAAAAACAAAACTAACGTGTAGCCAATGAGCAGAAAGGGGCGTGTCTTGTCGATATGGGCGGAGAGAGTGTTCAGTGCGCATGTGTGACATTTCCAGAAAGCGGTTTTAACATTGACATGGAGGATAAAAACAAAGAAAGAAAGACTTACGATAAGGTAAGAAGTAGGACGTGTTAATATAGGATCAGCTTTCCAGCGCTGGAGAGAACTGAAGGAGCAGGAAGTTGGTCACATATTCACAGATTGGAGTTTCCTGAGTCAATAACTCCTGAGCTAAACGCTGTTACTACACAAATAACACCTCTTTTCTATCGTAGTAATGTAGAGACGCAGCTACAACCGTGTTTTGTGTAGTAACAGTGTTTAGCTCAGGAGTTATTGACTCGGGAAACTCCAATCTGTGAATATGTGACCAACTTTACTTAAGACACCGAGGCGCTTTTTTCCTTCTCGATAGGTGAGTAACGTTGGTTTTGCTTTGTTACACAGAACTAATATATGTCTTTGTCCTTTACATGATTATACTTGTGTGTCATTTTTGCTTGTTTGTTTATCTACAATCGTATTGTTCTTCCCTTCAGCTATGATAAAGACACGTTTCTTTCCATTAGTTGCCTGGGTTACGTATGTATGTGTGGGCGGAGCTATCGATACAGGGGTGGGACCCGTTTGGGTTAGGGGCGTGTTTGTTTTGGTGATTTCAAATGTCAACATTGGCTTTCAAAAATCGGAGACCCCACCTTTAAGTTTTTTAATATGATAACCATTTGTTTATATTTATGACTTATGTCTTATTTTAATGATCACATCAGGCTAAAATCTTAGATCTTTTGAGTCACAGAACCAGAAGAAACAAAGATGTTAATTCCATTAATTATGAGCTACTGTATATTGGCTTTGAAACTCTGATGCCATTCTATTTGGCCTTGGTTACCTTCATTGAGCTGATTAGTTTTGTGCTGTATTTTCTCCAAAAAGAGAGAGAAGTGCTTAGCCGTGTATTGAACCGGTCTCAGCTCAGCGATGCTCTCTACGACCTCGTCGGCCATGAAGGCGACCTCTCCGGGAGCTCCTGCTGCTAATACAGCTACAGAGAATGAGAGAGTGAGAGATTTGTTTTTACATTATTTCGTTATATATTCTACCCTCGTGTACTTGCCTGACGCTGTAGCAGGTCCGAGCCCTTTGAGCGTACTCAGTTCCGCGATTGCTGATTGGACATCAGGAAGGAGACAGAATGCCTTCTTGGTGCATTGAAGCACCGCCTCCTCGCTGTTGGAGCCAACCAGCTGCTTGAGCCGGGGACGAAACTTCCCTCTCTGTGAAACACAAGGCGAGTCAAATTCTACACACTCTAAAGTTACATCTATATTTATGTAGGGAATTGTTTTTGTTTAGGCTTTTCTAAACCACCGTAACACAAGATCTTATACACAAGAACTTCATTTTAAACCTGAATCAACAAAATAAAATAAAATAGAAACAATGAATTGAAAAAAAAAATCTTTTTTATTCTGTTAGAAGCTGTGTTAATGATCATGAATGTTTTGAGCGTATACTCACGGTTAATTTCCACTCCATGAGTTTGACCAGTTCGGATTGCGTTAAAGAACGTTCTGTCCGAGCTAAAATGGCTGCTGGAAGCTGCATCTGATACCTGAACAGTAATATGTATTTTTATACAATTCATTATAATACTGTTTTATGATTTTTGTCTATGAATGCTACATCATGATGATGATGATGATGATGATGATGATGATGGAGTTATACCATTTCTCTAATTCCAACAGTTTCCCTGAACTCTTCTGCTTCCCAGCAGCCTTTGCCTCCACAACAGCCCAGTATTTGTCATAAACGCCTCTCCATACAGCCGGGTCCTTACAGTGGAACAGACGCTCACCTCCAGACATAACGACACACTGAGAAGAGCAGAAAGTTCCGTCCACTGTATGTTATACGTATTGTGCCTCTAACAATAAATGCTTTAATAAAGCAGCTTTACAGAAACCTGTCATATGTAATGAGCAAAGCAGACGCAGCTCTGAGAGGGGAATCAGACCCTGGGATACAGAACAGTCATCATGATCACAAGTGCAGCTCTTACACAATAATAATCTACATTATCCAGGTGAATTTAAAACAACTAGTCAATGTACAAAGATTATTTTAAAAGTCTTTAGCACACTTCAAGGCTTATAATAAAACTTGTTTAAAAGTGTAAATGTTCTTCACCTCTTTGGTCAACTGGAGAAAAAACCTGTAAACATTAAAGCTGGTCTCAGATCAGTGTCTCAGTCCAATCTTTTTTTTTTTTTTTTAAGCGGAAGTTGAAGCTCGCCACCGTAAATACATTTTCGGTGTCCTTAAACAAAAACCTAAAATTCTTTTGAAAAATTGCGCGAAAACGTCATGTAAAAGTATTTATTATTATTATTATTATTATTATTATTATTATTATTATTATTATTATTATTATTCCTTTTATTTTTGGTGTTTTTTATTTTGGAATATCCGCGTGCGCGTGCTCACCTTCCACCGTCATTTCCTTTACATTGCTTCACGTTTGTTTTGAAAAGGTTAGTTATACCTTATTATTATTATTATTATTATTACTACGTTTTATTTTGCTTGAAGATTGTTAATTTTAGTGAATGTTAAATGAACGTGAATGTTGATGAGGTGTGAATAAGAGCAGCGCGGTGGTGTTTTCTCACAGTTAAAAGAGTTAGCCTGAATGCTAACAGTTAGCATGAGTGCTAACAGATAGCCTGAATGCTAACAGTTAGCATGAGTGCTAACAGATAGCCTGAATGCTAACAGTTAGCATGAGTGCTAACAGATAGCCTGAATGCTAACAGTTAGCATGAGTGCTAACAGATAGCCTGAGTGCTAACAGTTAGCCTGAGTGTTAACAGTTAGCATGAGTGCTAAAAGTTAGCCTGAGTGCTAACAGTTAGCCTGAATGCTAACAGTTAGCATGAGTGCTAACAGTTAGCTCGACATTCCTGTCACATTCCAGCTGTTTAACACAGAAACCTGTTTATTGGTTTGTTTTACACAGTTTACATTTACACGAATATTTCGACGACAATAAAGGTTTCTTTAATTCTTACTTGGTAACTAAATTCCTCCTCAGAACAGATTCTGTAAACATTTTCATCTGAAGGTATTATGACGTCATAAGTTATACCGTGTTGGATTCTCGTTTCTGATTGGCCGAAAGATGTTGATTCATTTTCTATGACATGGAATCTGACAGTAGTTTTAATACAGCACTGTGTGTCGTTGTTTATTCCTTACATATGTCTCGTGTCTCCTCAGCACACGCCGACGTGTTGTTTTGTAAGAGGATGTGAAGATGGACACTGCAAGGCAGCGCGCAGCGTGACGTCCCACATGGTTTAATGGTAAACTTGCATTGCACTAAATTCCCATTCATATACAGGACCCAGAAGGTGTTTTAATTATTTTAAGTGTAGATTATTTCATCTCTAAGCTACAGACTCTACTACAGACCGGTCTCAGGAGTCCTGAGCCGCTGTCGTGACCTTTAACAATAAATGCATCTCACATCAGATGAGTAAATGTTTAAATAATCGCTATTGTTGATGTGAGCAGTGCCTCCACCACACAAGGTCTATGGACTCGTTGGGGTGACGAAGAAGAAGAAGAAGTAAAAGGAGACTAATACAGAACGTTGGCTGCGGTTACTCAGTGTGGAGCGACGTTCAGTCTGAAAAGTAAGTGTGAAACAGATTTCTGACATGTGGCTCTATTCAACAGTTTAGTGACTCTTTTTGCTTTAACAAACCATTTATTCATCATATGACAATGACCTCTGCCTTAAACCTGCTCAAGCAATTGTATAAAACCTGCTGTATTAAAGGTACAGTTTCAAAGAAGTGTCTACTGCTGGTCAGATTTTGAACTCTCTCTCTCTCTCTCTCTCTCTCTCTCTCTCTGTCTCAGGCTAAAATGGAGAAAATGGCCTCCGTTGGCACCGTCGGCCGAACCATGTTCTGCCTCCTGGATGCTCCGGCCAACGCCATCAGCGTGTGTCGGGATGCTACGCAGGTATTTACTAACTCACTCTTTGGCCTGCTGCCAAACACAATGCTTAGATACATATCTTTAGTTGAAGAATATTTGAAGAACTTCCATGAATGGGACTGACAGACACAGAGGCCACGCCTCCATCAAAGGGACTGACAGACACAGAGGCCACGCCTCCATCAAAGGGACTGACAGACACAGAGGCCACGCCTCCATCAAAGGGACTGACAGACACAGAGGCCACACCCATTAATGGGACTGACAGACACAGAGGCCACGCCTCCATTAATGGGACTGACAGACACAGAGGCCACGCCTCCATCAGTGGGACTGACAGACACAGAGGCCACGCCTCCATCAGTGGGACTGACAGACACAGAGGCCACACCTCCATTAGAGTACTGAGCCGTGTTTTCTGTCCTCTCCTTCTCACAGGTGGTGGTGGCCGGTCGCAACATCTTTAAGATCTTTGCGCTTGAAGAGGACGGCTTTGTGGAGCGTCTGAATCTGCGTGTGGGCCGCAAACCGTCGCTGAACTTCAGCTGCGCTGACGTCATGTGGCACCAGGCTGATGATAGTCTCCTGGCTACGGCGGCCACCAACGGCGCAGTGGTGACGTGGAACCTGTCGCGGCCGTGCCGTAACAAGCAGGAGCACCTTTTCGCCGAGCACAAACGCACCGTCAACAAAGTGTGCTTCCATCCCAGTGAGGCGCACATGCTGCTCTCAGGCTCTCAGGACGGCTTCATGAAGTACTTTGATCTGCGCAAGAAGGAGAGCGTCAGCACCTTCTCTGGTATAAAAACAAAACAGTGATAGAAAGGTTTACATTCATATGGACGTAAATCAGAACGATTGCTTCTCTACGTATAAATGTTACAAGTACGAGTTTAAGCGTATGACCAATTTCTGTCGCTGTTAAAGATCGCAGCACTTACTGTATGTTAACACTAACTAATCCTGTGTGTGTGTCTCCAGGTCAGTCGGAAAGCGTAAGAGACGTGCAGTTCAGCACAAAGGACTTTTTCACGTTTGCAGCGTCTTTTGAGAATGGGAACGTGCAGCTATGGGACATTCGCAGACCTGACCGTTATGAGAGGATGTTCACTGCACACACCGGCCCCGTGTTCTGCTGTGACTGGCACCCTGACGACAGGTGGGTTTGATGACAAGAAATCTATTAACAACAATCCTTCGTCCTGCTGTGAGCTTTAGTAATATTCACGTTTTTATTACTAAGTTTTAGTAGTAATTCTTTCAGGCTTCAACCATCAGTGCAATAGGAATCAAGAAAGCCACAGAATTGCAATCCGAATGGACAGCGATTGCATTTCAGTGTCACACAAATGCAAAACAATTTAAATTCGCTGAAATCCCTCGCTGATTTTTTGACACTATTTTAAACAGGCCACCTGTTTAGTTCTTCATCAAGCAGCTTTGTATCTGGCATGAAAACATCTCCATAACGTGCAAACTGGTATCAGTGTAGCTCATAGTAACAGCACAAGCCCTGCTTGCCATGAATGCCCTGCTGTTGAAGTTGCCTGGGAAACGCCACGGCTGATCACGGTGCAATCCGACACGCATGTACGCTTCTGATCAGGTGGAACATTGGACTCGCTGTCGCATTTAGTTAAGGATATTGCTGAAATCTCTTCTTGGTCAATTTGTATTAATGATATTGTTAAAGCCTTAATATGTTGTAATCGTGTCTCACGTTCTTCAGAGGATGGCTAGCCACTGGTGGGCGTGACAAGATGGTGAAAGTGTGGGACATGACGACAAACCGCGCCAAAGAGATCTACTGTGTACAGACCATCGCCTCGGTGGCACGTGTCAAGTGGAGACCGGAACGTCGCTGGCATTTGGCCACGTGCTCCATGATGGTGGACCACAACATCTACGTTTGGGACGTACGTCGGCCCTACATCCCGTTCGCCACCTTCGAGGAGCACAAGGATGTTGCCACAGGCATTGTGTGGCGCAACCAGCACGACCCCGACATGCTGCTCTCTGGCTCCAAAGACAGCACGCTGTACCAGCACATGTTTAACGATGCCAGTCGGCCAGAGGTGCGCGCCAACCCTGAGGGCCTCAGCTTTGGTCTGTTCGGAGATCTAGCTTTTGCCGCCAAAGAAAGCCTGATGGCGACCGAAGGTGGGCGAAAGCCGTGCCCGGGAGGAGACCGCCGCTACCCTATCTTCTTCTTCAAGAAGCATGACGTAATGGAGCGCTTTGCACAAGTCTCCAGTGTGCTCAGTGTTTTTGAGTCTGATCTGGACGGCGGCACCAGGATGGAGTGGTTCATCGAGACGGCGCGCAGGTACCAGCTGAGCGGGAGACCCTTCGCTGAGCTCTGTGACCACAACGCCAAGGTTGCCAAGGAGCTCAACAGACCTCAGGTGTGTCGGCTTGTGCACAATCCCTGACATCCTAACGACTCGTCTGTCAGGACTGTTAATGTATGTTAATACTTTATGCGTGCGTGTCTAGGTGTCAACGACATGGACCATGTTACGGATAATGTATTCTGACCCGGGTCACCCAACACCGCCAGCCAATCACAACATGAGTAAACTGGGTAACATGCCCCTCATGAACAGGTACGTGACACGGTGGCAGGTCAAGAGTGAAAAGATGATTATGTACGGCAGTGCAAAATGCAAGAGAATAGAATTATTAATATTTAGGCTGTTCAACAATTTAGGCTGTGGCTATTATTATTACATTCGCACTATCGATAATAACGACAGGGTTTGTTTGTCATTTTAGTGACATTGCGAGATGCTAATTGTAGTTTTATTGTAGTTTCAGCTTGAAGGATATGAGCGCTGCTCTGAACGAGAGAAACAAAGAGAATAGACAGGACAACTTGCACAACCTGGAGACAAACCTCAACAATGATGGTGAGACCCACATCAGCTCAGGACTGAAAACAGCGTTAACATACGAAGCAGTTCACGCTGACCAACTTGCATATTAACCTTTATATAATACATAGGTCACTAACAGGCGGACCGCGGTCCGGGTCCGGACCCAGAAGCTGTCCAATCCGGACCCGGACCTACGGCCAAAACAAAAGGTTATGATTTAAAACTTGACGAAGCGCTTCTATTTTAATCGGCGCAGCTTTTGCAGTCTTTACGGTAAAGGTAGTGGAGACGCACAGACCATTCAAGTCATCTGCAAGACAGATGAGAGAGAATTAGAGTAAAGTTACACATGAAAGAAAGATAGTGATACATAGTGATAGAGCTCAGTTCTCTCACTGAGATATAAAAGGGAAAGTTAAGCACTTTATTTAAACATACATGTATTTATTTATACATATCTACAATCATACATATGTTCAGTTCTATGTTACGTGACAATAAATATTGTCAAAAAGTTTTTGAATTGTACTGAATTTATTTGATTTGACAGTCAGGTATTGATTGCTTGCAGATGTTGATACAACTACTAGGCTACTTAAATATATATCACACTAACTAGTGAGACTTTATGATCTTCCGGACCTTCGCTTCAAGAAATTTTCTCTTACTGGACCTCTTTAAATTTTAGTTGAATACCTCTGATATAGTATAACAAACGTTATCATTAATGGCATCCAAGATTGATGATGTAATGAAATTCCCACTTTGACTACCTGCTGATAGCGACACTTGGCCCTTGCGTCGTCTTCACCTTGCAGCAGTACTTTAATAACACAAGCACTTTCACAGGAATAATGAATATACTGTAGTTGGGCAAAAAAATCTTAGCCTTTGTCTATGTCTATGAGAAGCAGCATTCCGAAGCTTCTTGAAGGCACGATATTTGGTAAAAGAAGCCGTATATCATATCGACTTTCTTTCTAGAGAATGAAGAGACGGAGGGCAGCGACGGTCAGGCCGAGTATCTGTTTGGAGAGGCCGAGCTGGATGATGACGACCTGTACAGCATGGATCACGACAATCAGGCAGGTCAGACACGCAAACACGAGACACTTTGTATTCACACTCATCATTGTAGTAAGGATTACTGATTGTCTCTTCACGTCCTGTGCAGCAGAGGAGGTGGAGTTTTCCCTTCCCCAGGAGGCGTTTCCACTACGGCACGAGATCGTGGAACACGCGACGGCGCCTGAGCTCCCGGCAGAGAAAGCCGAGTCCCCGCAGGCGAGTGGTGGCGAGACAGAGAACGTGTCCCTGACGGCCATGGAGTCATTCAGCCTGATCTCGGTGTCACAGCTGCTCTTCCAGCCACGCCTTCTGCCTGGCTTCTTCAACGCCATCGTAAAGGACACGCTGGCCTACTACGCCGAACAGGGCGACGTGCAGATGGCCGTCTCTGCGCTCATTGTGCTCGGTGAACGAATCCGCAAGGAAATAGATGAGCTCACACAGGTCAGGAGACCACATTCGTTTATTCACCCATAACAATC
>NC_083464.1:31377870-31415370 GCF_030014155.1 Tachysurus vachellii
CACACACAGCCACACACACACACACAGCCACACACACACAGCCACACACACACACAGCCACACACACACACACACAGCCACACACACACACACACAGCCACACACACACACACACACAGCCACACACACACACACAGCCCCACACACACACACACACAGCCCCACACACACACACACAGCCAGCCACACACACACACACACACAGCCAGCCACACACACACACACAGCCCCACACACACACACAGCCCCACACACACACACAGCCCCACACACACACACAGCCACACACACACACACACACACACACATAAACATGAATGTATGCTTGATATGAAGTTTTACAGTGTTGAAAATACAACAGAGAATCGTATCTACCTTGGGACCTTTGTAAGTAGGGGGAGGTCCAGGTGGAGCTGGCATCCCGTAATTTCCAGCAGAGTCACTGTTACTATGACGACTCTTGCCCTTGGTGTGATGGGGCTTGTTGGGGCGTCGGGGACAGCTCCTCTTTGCCTGGTCCGAGTCCTTGGAGAAAAACAAAGTGTGGATTTAACCTTACTGTATATCTGTCTGCCTGTACATGCTCCTGGGTGTGGTCCTGATGTGGGTGGGGTTTGTGTAGCTGCTGCCATGGTTACCTCATTGCTCTCTAGCGACGCTTCCCTGCTGAGACCGAGGAGGCGAGGCAGACCCTCGCTGCTGCTGCTGCTGCTCCGTATTGTGGGCATGTCGTTATCAAAGACCAGCTCATCTTCACACCGATACACAAACATATACTGTTACTGTCTCCACATCATGCCAGAGGTTTTAGACTAGCTCACTAATCCCCACATCATGCCCAGAGGTTTTAGACTAGCTCACTAATCCCCACATCATGCCCAGAGGTTTTAGACTAGCTCACTAATCCCCACATCATGCCCAGAGGTTTTAGACTAGCTCACTAATCCCCACATCATGCCAGAGGTTTTAGACTAGCTCACTAACCCCCACATCATGCCAGAGGTTTTAGACTAGCTCACTAACCCCCACATCATGCCCAGAGGTTTTAGACTAGCTCACTAATCCCCACATCATGCCCAGAGGTTTTAGACTAGCTCACTAACCCCCACATCATGCCCAGAGGTTTTAGACTAGCTCACTAATCCCCACATCATGCCCAGAGGTTTTAGACTAGCTCACTAATCCCCACATCATGCCCAGAGGTTTTAGACTAGCTCACTAATCCCCACATCATGCCAGAGGTTTTAGACTAGCTCACTAACCCCCACATCATGCCCAGAGGTTTTAGACTAGCTCACTAATCCCCACATCATGCCCAGAGGTTTTAGACTAGCTCACTAACCCCCACATCATGCCAGAGGTTTTAGACTAGCTCACTAACCCCCACATCATGCCAGAGGTTTTAGACTAGCTCACTAATCCCCACATCATGCCCAGAGGTTTTAGACTAGCTCACTAATCCCCACACTCACTCCTACAATCTACAGCACAGGGGACTGACACATGTTTCACTTTGTAGTGTTGTGAACGCAATGGAACAGCTTGAGAATATCAATAATCTGCATTGAGAAGGAATTACAACTGTAGGAGGACGAACCGATAACCGGTCTAAAGAGATCTACCTCGACTGCTGTTGCTCTGGCCATCCAGCTCGTTAATGGGGGAAGTGACATCACGGTTGCAAATGCCCTCGTTTTGTTCACCCACGTCACGGAAGGTCATGTAGCCAGGTGGAGTCAGTGCTGGCTCTGTGCACCACCCAAGACAAGCCAAAGGAATAAATGTATTTAGAGAGAGAGAGAGAGAGAGAGAGAGAGAGAGAACTGGACATACGTTCTAAAATAATCATTATTGTTTTATATACTTTTACTCAATAAGGTAGAAAGTTCTGCCGTGTGTGTGTGTGTGTGTGTGTGTGTGTGTACCGTGTTTGGGGGTGACTCTAAAGCGAGCTATAGCCTGTGGGCCGTCGTGTATGCTCGGGCCTCTGGCTCTGCTGCGGCTTGACCTGGTTCTTGGAGCTGCGCTGTCTTCCTCTGACGAGCTCAGCTCCTCGTACACACCTGCATGGAGACAGAGATTTACTTTCACAACATCAGCTATATTGCTCGTGTCGTTATAATAGTATTCCGGCTCTAAAACATGATCTGCTCAGCAACGTTTCTTCTGACCTGTTTTTGCCCTCAGGCAGTGCATGTCGATGAGGCTTGCGATTTTCGTGTGGCCGTACATCATGGCTAAAACTCTCGCCGTCTCACCTTTGAAGTTCCTCTCCTCCACTCGTGCACCCTGCAGATCACACACACGGTGCTACACATGACCAGAACGTCTGAATCTTGGTGTCGAATATGTAGGTACGCTGAAACACACACACTCACATGGTCAAGGAGGTACTGGATAATGATCTCATGGCCTGATGCTGCAGCCTCCATTAGCGGTGTGAACCCAAACACAGGCTCTCTAAAAAAAAAAAAAAAAAAAAAAAGAAGACAAAGCACAAAGGTCAGCGTTGGTGCTAAACTTCATGCTTCAGGTGTCCGTGTTGGCGTCTCACTTGATGTTGGGATTCGCGTTGTTGTCCAGGAGAAATTTGACCATCTGTTGATGTCCGGTGCTTGTGCTGTGCAGAAGAGCTGTCCAGCTGCGTCCATCCTTACGCTCTAGCTCCGCCCCTTGCTTTACAGAGAGAAACAGTTCCAGCCAATCAGAAGCTTGGACTAAAAATACGGCACTTAGAATAAGATCCATCGTGTTATCAACTAAACAATCAGTTAGGCTAGGCTTGTACCTGAAGGAGAAAGTAAGCAATGCTCTCGTTTCCACAGCTAGCAGCTAGCATTAATGGGGTTAACCCTTTAGCGGTGCTGGCATTGACGCTAACCCCAGATTCCAGGAGCAAGTTAACAATGTTGTCGTGACCGATATATGCCGCGTACATGAGTGGTGTCCAACCGCCGAGGTTCCTTCCATCCACGTCTACGTCGCCTCTGCAGAGAAACACAGAGGACATATTTCACGCTACATACTGACCACAGCCCATTCAGTACGTCTTTGCGCTTGGAGCTTCATCAAACGATAAATGTAAGCAGCATTACCTGTGAATGCACTCAGACACTACGTCATACTGCCCAATGGAGCAGGCTGTATGGAGGTCCAGGGGTACGTTGAGCTCATCCTGGCCGCTCTCGCTGTCAGACAGCCACACAGACAGACTCGAGTCCAGCTGCTCCGACTCGCTCGCTTCATCGCTGAGTTCTGACATCCTTCAGTAAACCTGCAGATTAAAAAAAAACATACCAACTGTTGGTATAAATAACAGCAATTTGTTTTATTAACAGCTAAATACTGTATGTGAAGCACCGTGAATGAGATGAACACTTTAAAATCAATACCATATTACAAGTTGTGTTTATTTAGCTGGAGCCACCGTCATTGCTACAATAATCATCACCTACTGACCAATTAGACAGAAGTTGGTCTGTGTGGAGACTCCAGGAAAGTGGCAGGTAAAGAGACACAAAAGTCCACGGTGTGATAAAACCAAGGATTAAATACCAAGAGATGTTAATCTGAACGTAGCGAGGACTTGAGAATCAACTGGCACACAATGAAGCATCATACTGGAAGCTAAAACTTATATATCCTGTGTCTGTGTGTGTGTGTGTGTGTGTGTGTGTGTCTGTCTGTGTGTCTTTGTGTGAAATTGCTGATAAAACACCCAAATATTTATACATGAAAATCATGGAAATTGTCAGGGGTGCCTAAACTTTTGCATATGATAGTAAATACACTGGGTTTAAGAAATGTCAAGTTATACAAATATTCACAAATTTACAAACTCTGAATGGAAGCCTAGGGGGTCACGGTGGCTTAGTGGTTAGCACATTCGCCTCACACCTCCAGGGTTGGGGGTTCAATTCCCACCTTTATACTATAGAAAATGTACACTAACATTTATACACAATGTGTGTTCATCATGATATACAGGACTGCTATAAAAAAATCAAAGGCTTCCATTCACTCATTCATCTTCTACTTATCCGAACTACCTCGTGTCACGGGGAGCCTGTGCCTATCTCAGGCGTCATCAGGCATCAAGGCAGGATACACCCTGGACGGAGTGCCAACCCATCGCAGGGCGCACACACACTCTCATTCACACACACACACACACACACTCATTCACTCACACACTACGGACAATTTTCCAGAGATGCCAATCAACCTACCATGCATGTCTTTGGACCGGGGGAGGAAACCGGAGTACCCGGAGGAAACCCCCGAGGCACGGGGAGAACATGCAAACTCCACACACACAAGGTGGAGGTGGGAATTGAACCCCCAACCCTGGAGGTGTGAGGCGAACGTGATAACCACTAAGCCACCGTGACCCCCTAGGCTTCCATTCAGAGTTTGTAAATTTGTGAATATTTGTATAACTTGACATTTCTTAAACCCAGTGTATTTACTATCATATGCAAAAGTTTAGGCACCCCTGACAATTTCCATGATTTTCATGTATAAATATTTGGGTGTTTTATCAGCAATTTCATTTCGATCTATTAAATAACTGAAGGACACTAAAGTAATATTTCAGTAGTGAAATTAGGTTTATTGGATTAACAGTAAATGCGCAATAGGCATCAAAACGAAATTAGACAGGTGCATAAATTTGGGCACCCCAACAGAAATCACATCAATATGTACTAGATTCTCCTTTAGCAGAAATAACAGCCTCTAGACGCTTCCTATAGCCTGTAATGAGCGTCTGGATTGTGGATGAATGTATTTTGGACTGTTCCTTCTTACAAAACATCTCCAGTTCAGTTAGGTTTGATGGTTGCCGAGCACGGTCAGCCCGCTTCAAATCACCCCACAGATGTTCAGTGATATTCAGGTCTGGGGACTGGGAGCCATTCCAGAACATTGTACTCGTTCCTCTGCATAAATGCCCGTGTAGATTTTGAGCAGTGTTTTGGGCCGTTGTCTTGTTGAGATATCCAGCCCCGGGGTAACATTAACTTTGTGACTGATTCCTCAACATTAGGGGAAGTCATGGCCTACTGGTCAGAGAGTTTGACTCCTAACCCTAAGGCTGTGGGTTCGAGTCTCGGGCCGGCAATACCACAACTGAGGTGCCCTTGAGCAAGGCACCGAACCCCCCCCAACTGCTCCCCGGGCGCCGCAGCATAAATGGCTGCCCACTGCTCCGGGTGTGTGTTCACGGTGTGTGTTCACTGCTGTGTGTGTGCACTTTGGATGGGTTAAATGCAGAGAACAAATTCTGAGTATGGGTCACCGTACTTAGCTGTATGTCACGTCACTTTAACATTATTCTCGAGAATCTGCTGATATTGAGCGGAATCCACACGACCCTCAACTTTACCCAGATTCCCAGTACCGGCACTGGCCACACAGCCCCACAGCATGATTGAACCTCCACCAAATGTTACTGTGGGTAGCAAGTGTTTTTCTCGGTATGCTGTGTTCTTTTGCCCCCATGCATAACGCCCCTTGTTATGACCAAATAACTCAATCTTTGTGTCATCACTCCACAGCACCTTATTCCAAAATGAAGCCGGCTCGTCCAAATGTCCGTTTGCAGACCTCGAGCGACTCCGTTTGTGGCGTGTGTGTGTGCAGAAAAGGCTTCTTTCCCCATCACTCTCCCGTACAGCTTCACCTTGTGCAAAGTGCGCTGAATTGTTAAACGAAGCACAGTGACACCATCTGCAGCAGGTTGATGTTGTAGGTCTTTAGAGGTGGTCTGTGGGCTGTTTTTGACCTTCTCACCATCCTTCACCTCTCCATTAAATTTCGTGGCCTGCCACTTCTGGCCTTAACAAGAACTGTACCTGTGGTCTTCCATTTCCTCACTATGTTCCTCACAGTGACACTGACAGCTTATATATCTGCCATAACTTTTTGTAACCTTCCCCTAAACTGTAATGTTGAACAATCTTTGTTTTCAGGTCATTTGAGAGCTGTTTTCAGGCCTCCATGTTGTCACTCTTCAGAGGAGAGTCAAAGAGAACAACAACCTGCAACTGACCTTAAATACCTTTTGTCATCATTCGATGAACCTGTCTATGAAGTTCAAGGCTTAATGAGCCACCAAACCAATTGTGTGTTCACATTAATCAGTGCTAAGTAGTTACAGGTATTCAATTTGCATATTGCACGTTTTCTGTTAATCCAATAAACCTCATTTCACTACTGAAATATTACTTTAGTGTCCTTCAATTATTTGACAGATCAAAATGAAATTGCTGATCGAAACACCCAAATATTTATAAATGAAAATACTGGAAATTGTCAGGGGTGCCTAAACTTTCGCACACGACCGTATACATGTATAGTTTTAAACTACACGTTAAAGATTCGACTCCTTTGAATAAAACGAAAACGATTCGAATCACTAAAGATACTCCGTTATGTTCGGCTCATGTGTCGAGTCCCAAAAAGCACAGTATGATTCACATAGTGCACTTAGTCATCTGTAGAAGCCGGTAGTCTCGTCCCCTACGTAGGGTACCTATGTAGGGAGGGCGGATTCATTCGGGATTCGGTCTCGGTGTTGTGGAATGACGGTTTGAAGGACATTTAACGCCAGAGGTTTTAGACATTTCTGTTTTAATAAGTTTGTGTGTTTGTTTAAAGGTTGTTGTTAAAGTCCAGGCTACACAAAGTTAGTCTTTATCTGTCGGCACCATTGAGGACGAAAAGGCGTTGTATTTACACCGACGTACGTGTTGAAAGAGTTTCAAAACAGAGTAAAGAAGAAAAGAGTTTTCTGAACTTACTGAAATGTCAGCGCGAAGTTTTATTGGTGTGAACAAACAATTCCGCCGGTGCCGAAGATCTCAGTAACAACACGGGGACATAAACAGTACCGTTAGAACAGCGGGCGAAAAGATACCGGGAAATGTAGTTCTTTAGGTCTGCGTCCCTGCCGCTGTTAGCGTCTGCACGCGGAAGAAAAGACTACAACTCCCATGAAGCTCAGCGGGAGGAAAAACTGGTGACGTATGAGATTCAGTCAGAAAACTTTTTATACTGTCGTTTCTTAAAAGTGGTTTATATCAGAGATTTGTGAAACAGTTGAAAAAGATTTCATTGTTTAAAACGAATTTAAGAGGATGATAAAAATTGTTTAAATAATATAAAAAGGTTAAGTTTACAGCGCCGTTACGCCTCGTTTCCATGGCAACGTTAAAACCGTGCGCGAGACGGGTTTATAGGTCTGTACAGGACTGCGAGGACATTTAAATCTGTATAAAACTACGGCTAATATTTTGTCTCGGTATAACCGTCATGTGTTTGTAGAGATTCTGGTGCAGGTTTGATGTTCGGCGCTGTGTTTTATGTTTTACTCCGTGAGAACTCAGTGGTCGCGTCATTATGACGTCACAGTGGAGTTTTTAAACACAATGAATCACGTTGAAGCTTCATTTAAGAGAAGTGATGTGGTGAAGCAGCTCACAGTGAAACAGCGACATGATTTCTAATGTTTATTGAACAACGTCATAATGATGTTACACATAAAAACACATTCACAGAGAAACACAGTGTGTTTTCCCCCAGTGAGGACGATCAGAGATTGAAGTTAAAGCGAAACTCTTCTCCTGAAGGTCTGAACACAAATCTGTCCCCGGTGCCATGTGTCTGCTCAGTCTGAGGTGAAGCGTCTGTGCTGCGTGCTGGAGGTCTGTGAGTCTCAGCGCGCCGGTGATACACTGCTCTACAGCCAGGCTCTGACACACACGTCACCTTCGCTGATGACATCGCTGTGGGACACATTACAGTGCTGTATTCAATTATACACAGTTACACACCTGGGAGCATGGATCTGATCTGTCTGCGTCTCACAGAACTGTCTGCGTCTCTCACGGATCTGTCTGCGTCTCTCACGGATCTGTCTGCGTCTCTCACGGATCTGTCTCTTACACAACTGTCTTAACTGTTCTTGTCTCTCACATGTTCTGAACTGAATCGTGTCTCTATAGCCGATGTGTCTGTCTCCACACTGACTATCACATACGTGTCTGTCTCCACACTAAAACGTATGTGTGTCTCACCTGAGCTGATCAGTTTGTACTGTCTCTCTCTGTCCTCCTCCATCTTTTTGCGGTAATCTCCAGACACGGCTCTCATCACTTGCCTCTTTTTCACAATTGGTGCTTTGGAACTGCGCAGAGTCTTTAGAGCACGAGAGGCTTCCTCTCCTGTTACACACACACACAAAGTTGGGTAAACTGTTTAGCGGTGAATTAGGGATTTGAATGAGTGTTTAAGTAACTCTGTCAGCTCTCTCTCTGTGTGTGTGTGTGTGTGTGTGTGTGTGTGTGTGTGTGTGTGTGTGTGTGTGTGTGTGTAACTTGCTTTGTTTAGTAGAGGATTTTTGAGTCCTCAGTCCCAACTCGAGCTGCTCAATACACCAGTCCAGTTCTCGACTCAGCTGCTGCTCTGGAGTCTGACCACACAAGCCTTAATGTTAGTGTGTGTGTGTGTGTGTGTGTGTGTGTCTGTGAGAGAGAGAGTGAGTGAGTGAGTGAGTGGCAGAGACAGACAGAGGGGGGGGGCAGAGAGTGAGAGAGAGACAGACGGGGGGAAGAGAGTGAGAGAGAGAGAGAGAGAGAGAGAGAGAGAGAGAGAGAGAGAGTGAGTGTGTTTTCTCACTGACCAGTTCAGTGCTCTCCTGCTTGGGCGCTTCCTCCCTCGTTTTATTTACATTCTCCTCTACAGCTGCTCCTGGTTTCTTCTTCTTCTTCTTCTTCTTGGATGTAGAAGACTCCGAGCCTTGGGCCGTTTCACTCATCACTGTTTTCCCTGTGCAGGGTTCTGGGTCACTCTTCTGCTCCGATTCAGCAGGGATCCGGAAGTTGAAAGCGAAACCTGAACTGGATTCTGAGTCTGCAGTGTGTCTGGGTTGGGACTCGTCCGGATCCATGATGCTTTGGGGCAGTGAGGGAGAGATCACTGGGGAAAAGGTAAAGGAAAAGGAGTTGTCGCTGCGCTGCCAGTGAAACGGAGCTGAACTACCTCTGATCTGCATCTGTCACACACACACAGACACACACACACATACGTGTACATACATATATACACACACACACACACGTCTACATACATATACACACACGTGTACATACATATACACACACGCACACACGTGTACATACATATATACACACACACGTGTACATACATATATACACACACACACACATGTACACACACACACGTGTACATACATATATACACACACACGTGTACATACATATATACACACGTACACACACGTGTACATACATATATAAACACACATGTACACACACACGTGTACATAAATATATACACACAAATGTACACACACACAGACATACATATACACACACAGACATACAGTACATACACAGGACATATAAGTTTTAGATCATTAGTGTTCATGCCCTTCTGTCACTGTAAACAGTTTGTTTCTAACCAGGTGAGTTTAACCTGTCGGCCAAATGTCTGTGTTTACAAACACTTTGTCTTTCACCTGAACGAATGAGACAGAACCGTCTGTATTAAATTATGCGTCTCTTCGTCGCCCCGCTTAATAAACTGAACTCGAATGTGAAAAACAGCAAAATTATCACACTTTAGTGACATCGTTCTAACGAGCAAAAGCACAAACCCCGGTCGTGTCCCAAACACCTTACTTTCCCGTGTAGTGCCCTACAGTGTGCCGTTAAACCCAGTGCGTTTACGCCCTATGTAGTGCACTTATGGAGGAAGTCCGCCGCGGTTTGGGATCCGGCTTCTAACTCACCCGCGTCTTTTTCTGGTCTCCTTCGGTATGCAGGTTTAATCCAAATAAGCTTAACGTACAGTCATATACATGCAAAAACACACGATATACGTAGATCATTCAAACGCGGCTCGAATACACTGAACAATAAAGTATAAAAGATAATTATAAAAATTAATATCCAGGACCGAGCTCATACAATTGGTGCACCAATATTAACTGTCCGTTCGGAAACCCCTGTGTACTTTAATAGTTCCGGATGATCACGGATATCGACAATAAATAAAAATAAATCGGCGACGGAAAAAATGAGTGTTTTTCTTTGTTTTCTTTAGCCTCGGTATTCTTTAGACTCAAAATCTGATCAGATTCAAATCATATTTTTTGGGATTAACGACAGGAAATGACTTAAGACGGGGATGTGATCTAAGACCGTGTGTTGACGTGTATTTGATCCACTGCGTGACAGAAAGAACATCGACCCCACAAACGTAGCCATGAATATTCACTTATTCACTTACAATCCGTTCACGATCACACGCTACACCGCGTCGCTTCAACAAACTTATAAATGCGGCAGTGCGCACGTCAATCATTCGGTTTTGACCAATCAGTGACCTCGAGGGCGGGGCACGTTCGTGGTTACGTCACTCGAACGTATAAATAAAGGGCAAGCCGCCGGTTCTCCGAGCGACGCTTCGTGTTTATATTTTTGTGGGTGACTGAGACGTGAAAACACGACACGTAAGTGCTACTTTTACACGGTCTGGTGTATAAGCGTGTGTTGTTCATGTGATTTAGAGTCGTTTTTATCCCCACACACGGGTTTGTAGTGACGTTAAAGCGCTGTGAGGAACAAACCAGCAGCTCTTTAGCCTTTAGCATAACAACAACAACACGGGGGTTTGTGCACAACTCGCTCTGTTTCAGCACTTTCGCTTGTTTCACGTCAACAATGTGGACGTTTTAGTCAGTGATCACACGTGTGATTTGTACCAACACTGTGTGTGTGTGTGTGTGTGTGTGTGTGTGTGTTATTGGCGGGCTTTCCGTCCTGTGAGCTGAACAAAGGACCAGACTATCTGTTCTGAGGCGCCATGTTGGTTATAAACGTGTGTGTTTGGTGTCGTGTAATGGTGGCCGTGGATCTGTTAGGATTAGATCCTTATTAGGCTTTTATATTAGTGTAGGAACTGTATTGTGGTGTATAATGTGACCTGTCGTGTGTGTGTGTGTGTGTGTGTGTGTGTGTGTGTGTAAAAAGATGTTGACCAGATAATAATTCGATCCGTTAACACCGCGTTCTATTTCCCCCTCCCTTCACTTCTATAGTAGTATTTCGGAGCGTCCCGCCTCCTAAGCTCTGATTGGCTGGCTAGTTCCGAATCCTCGGCGCGGATTGGCTCGTTCCGCTGTCTGTTTTTCTGAGACAGTGGCTATAGGCACTGCTGGGACAGAGTGGGGGGTGGGTTTGTGGGTGTACTGTGAGTGTTTAATACCGTAGGTGTGGTGTTTGTTGGTGTATAATAACCCCTTTTGCCCCTGTAGCTGAGGGCGCTACCATACAGGTGCAATGGCACGTACAAAGCAGACAGCAAGGAAATCTACCGGAGGAAAAGCTCCGAGGAAGCAGCTGGCCACTAAAGCTGCACGCAAAAGTGCGCCATCTACCGGCGGAGTGAAGAAACCCCACCGATACCGGTGAGTGTTAGTGGCTCACAGGCTCCTGTATGTGTACACGTGTTTTACACGGGTTAGATCATGTAAGTGAACGCAGGGAAAGGGAACGTGCGAGTCATGTTTACATGCTTGTTTATATACACCCTACGTATGTCTGATCGCTACCTTTCTGTTCTACAGCCCCGGTACCGTGGCTCTTCGAGAGATCCGTCGGTACCAAAAATCCACCGAGCTGCTGATCCGCAAGCTGCCCTTCCAGCGCCTGGTGAGGGAAATCGCCCAGGACTTCAAGACCGATCTCCGCTTCCAGAGCGCTGCCATCGGGGCCCTGCAGGTCAGCTCAGGAGTTCTCAGATAGATTGTACCTGATATGTGCCTTGTGAGAACATACAGTAGTCTGTAGACAGTTTATTCAAGCGGTTTTACTTCATTCTGACAAACCTTTCAACTAGACAGTAGAACAAATTGAATTATGTTGAAGTCGGTTGTAAAATATTTCAAGTGAACTTATTTATCATTTGCAGGAGTTCTGTTTTGTAAAGTACCGAATCTATGGTTCACGTACAGAATGTTCCAGCTCTGTACATTTGACACAAAAATGAAACGAAACTTTGCATGTCATTGATGCAGACATGAGAAGTGTCTTTAGAAACCTTGTAATCTACTCTTAAATGGACTGATTTAAAGTGAAGACAGTTGTTCTGTTTGTGTAATATGCACAAACTTATGATGGGTAGCTTTTCTGTCTCAGCGCATTAATGCTAATTTAGACACTCAGTGCATGTGTCATATGGTAATGATCTCATTGTTCTCAAACAAACTGAGACGTATAGACAAGTCTTGACATTTTTGTAACTTGACTCATCTTTCTTTTTTGTTCAATAAAGATTGAGTCTCAAGAACCTTTCTAAACAATGACTTGCTCCATACCCCCCCCCCCCCCCATTTTTATTAAAAATTTATTTTTATTATTTTAAATCAAGGATTGTCAAACAATTGTTTGCTGCTCCCTGCCATTTTAGTTAGAGAATGCAGGTCTGAACATGTCATGGATTGATGCCCTAAAACCTGGGACAAATCTTTGTCTGTCAGAGCGGGAGTCAGCAGGGCTTTTATTTTGAACATTTACCTAAATCACAACACTGTTTTTATTTTAAGTGCTCACACAAGCTAGACCTGCTTTTCTTTATGACCCTAAAGAGTGTTTGCACTCGTCACTGCACGATAATGTCGTAATGTTTAAACAATAACGCGTGTCTCTGCAGCTCTAACGTATGTGTGTGTTCCACAGGAGGCAAGTGAGGCATACCTGGTGGGTCTCTTTGAGGACACCAACTTGTGTGCCATCCACGCCAAGCGCGTGACCATCATGCCCAAGGACATCCAGCTTGCCCGGCGAATCCGTGGCGAACGTGCTTAAACAACCTGCTCTCTATCTGTATTTTTAATAATTTTTTTGGAAGGGGAGGGGGGGCAGGATCCAGGGCTGGTTCTTACTCTTGACTACATGCTCGTTATAGTTTTAAGCTTACTTTTGTACTTTTTCTTTTATTTGAGTAGTGACGGTAGGGGAGGGGGTCATCGTGTGGTTCTTGGGTGCGGCAGTAAGGGGTGGCGTCAGAACATTCCGGGAGCTCCTCTCAGGGTTTTAAAGTTTGTATTTTAGACTTTGGTATACCTCTTACCTGTGCGCTCTAGTCTGCATGCTACATGGTGAATTTATTAGGATGTGTCCATTTTATTTTTCTCTTTCATTGTGGCCATCTGGTTGTAAATAAACTTTCCACTACCTCATTGTGTGTGTGCACAAATTTAGTTGCAGGAAAATGTCTTGGTATGACTGCATATATGCCTGTTTCACTGCATCCATTCATTTAGGGTTCACAGTTCAGGTCAAATTGTGGTTTGTCTAAAATCCCAACTGATACTTTATTTCCCAGATCTTCATTGGCTTTATCTACAGGCAAGAGTTTGTAGAACCACTCGACCGTGAAGCTTTTTGAGGAACCTGAACTACAAATGCTGTGGCTTCTTTTTTTTTTTTTTTTTTTTTAAAATAACGTGTTCTTTTAAATCCTTCAGAACCTCGAGCCTACATGTGAGTGTTGGTTTATGCTGCTGGAACCAACTAGTGCTCCCCCTTGTGGGCTGTTCTCACAGTAACTGGTCGGATCTGTGTGGGTGTAAAAGACACTTCTGTAGCATCTGCATGGGAGCCAGAGGTGATGAATGTGTTGATGTGATGTCCATCCTGCCTGCTGAACAGCTATAGAGACAGTCCTGTGAAACCGTTATAAACCTTGTGCTATTAAGCTGTTAAAAGTTGCAATTTAATTAAAGTGGCTGCTGTCAGTCAATTAGACTCCAGCAAGCATCTGAGTGTTAAAATGGAGTCAGACCTCATGAACAGTTTGGTATCTCAATCAAATTGGCAACCTGGGGAAGGCACTAGCTCTTGGGAACTATGGTTTCGCTTCGTCCAACTAAACTGTATATCTGTAAACTAGCCCTAGGATTATTTTGTGACTCCTCAGGTTCTTCTCGGGAAAGTGTTTGACTTTGCGTTTGGTAAACAAAATGGCCACCGTAGCGTTAAAGAAGAAAACTAGGAGCGTTTCCAAAACTGCCTTTACTCGATCTCCATCACTGTAGAGCAGAGCTGCGTACAAACATGGCACCGATGAAAAGTTCAGCCAGATAAAGTTAACATCCTTGTTACAGACGTTAACGACTGAGGTTGAATTTCTGTTAACAGACAAAATGTCCTGAAGGGTTTCACTGCTTAGAGGGAACTGTGGCTTCTCTTTAAATCAGGGAGCTCATCGGGACAGACCTGTGTTTATTTCCACAATCTCAAGACCAAGATGTAGCAGCAATCACAATCATAATATAATCAACGTCCATTTTCATTTTGAACTGTCATCGGGGTGTTTTTTTGAGTTCTTCGTTCTCTTTCGTCTCCTCATCCTCCGTCTCCTCGATGTCGGTCAGTAAACCTGGTAAGTGTTCATACAGCTGCTTTTCCAAAGTGCGGTCGACGTCAGATTCCTTGCGGAAGACGCACCATAGCAGGAAGCCGACGGCGAGGACGCTGAGGGGCAGAACCTTCCACCACGGCCGCTGGAACCTGCTGCCCATCGAACGCTCCACCTTCCACGTCCGGTGGCTGGCTTTACTTGTGGAAAACTTGATGGGCTGAGCTGGGACTTCCTCACCATCGCTGGAGCCTGGAGTTCGAAGGGGCTTGTTGCTGAGCTGTGGACTGAGAGAGAACGATCGTGCAGCGCATGGCCTTATGGGAAATAAAACAGGTTTACATATTAATCATTAGGCAGCAAGTAAAGTCCGTTCTTGAAGTATGAAATAGTCTTGAATAGGGCTGGGCGATAAAGCGATAACGATATGTATCGCGATAGACACGTGATGGATATCAATAAAAAATGTGTTCGATAAACAGCCAATCATGTAACAGTATCATGTTTGGTTGTGCCATATCGTCGTCTCGTGCTGGTGCTGGATCCCTCTTCAGTAACCAGTGACTGATGAGCAGAAAATGAGCCGCAGAGAGCGAGGGAATCGTAAATAAAAGAGGAAAAATCAGCTACTTTTTCATATTGCTGCAGGTTTTGTATTTCAAACAATGTTACTGTAGTGTATCAGGTTTGTGTTTTATATTACAGATGTATCTCAGTCTACCTCAGTTTTATTTACGTTTACAAAACACTGCACATGTTTTAAAACACTTTATTCACCAGAAGGTGAACAGCTAGTGAACTTCCTTGCACTAATTTTATTACACTTTATTAAACATTTTACATTTTCTTTTATTTTGCACCTTAAAAGTTAAGAGATAATTGTTGTGTTCATTGTGACTTGAACACAACTTTAGACTCATGTTTACATTATAATTATTAGTTTTCCTGCTTGTTGACATTTTGTTGACACAATTACGATCGGTTAAGTTTACAATAAAAATGTTTACATGTAATATTTTTCTCCTGGTCCTTATTTTAAATGGGTCATAAAAAAAGATCAATAATTATCGATACCGACCGATATGAAACACTGATATCGTGATACACTTTTCAGCCGTATCGCCCAGCCCTTGTCTTGAATAAATAAACATAATATGTAATATATAGCTGTAGAATGTTTAAACACTTCATGCTTCCTGTAAAAGACACCCTACATATTGTACATCTACATCCTGTATTGTTGTAATAGAAGGGATTCGGGATGTTATATACAATTAATCCTTTATAAGGGATTATAATTATAGCTAAAGTGCAAACTCACCTCAGAAAGGTCGGCTTGTGTTGTCCAGGACTTACAGAGTGACGAAATAAATGAATGAGCCCAAACCTTCGTGCTGCTGCTGCTGACATTGTTGTGTCTCAGGTCACATGTGTGTCAGGTCACAAATGGCGTGTCACTCTCAAATACGTCCGGTTAGAACCGAAACGCTAGCGTTCCGCCCTGTTTACATCGAATTATTATTTACAGGTCGTTTGAAAAACAGAAAATACAAAAAAGGAGAAAATTCCTTTAAAGTTTGTTTTAAAGATTATAAAAATAAAAGAAAAATAAAGCAACTTTCACAGACAACGCGGAAATAGAGGTAGCCAATCAGAATCCTGAGTCTGTGTGTAACCGTAGAAACGTCCGGAAACGTGGCGTCCACGCTGCAGGTTATAAACATAAAGCTTTGTAAATATACATTTAATTATGTGTCAGTTTTAATACATACTTTAGTTCATCGTTATAACGCTTTTAATCAAAGCATTTTGGAGGTTTGTTTGTTGATGTGATCCAGCTGTGGATCTCAGAGAGAAAGAGAAATGAAGAGGAAAAACACAGAGACGAGACTCGAGGTGCGTGTTATAGAGTTTATTAGAGTTTCTGCTCAAACTTGTATTGCAATGTGTATTCAACTGTCTTTATTATTTACAATAGACATTTACAATAAACAAACCAGACATAGAGGAAAGCCAGGGGCAGCAGTGGCAAAGAAAAAACACCCTGAGAAATCATGAAGAAGAAACCTGGAGTGAAAGCAGGATTGTGGGATTATAAACCATTACAGTAAAGACAAAGCTCTGTATCTGTGTCATGTCTCAGTTCCAATGTGTCACAATGATTCCAACACGTGTTTCATTTCTAGGTCTCGGACCAGTTCGACCC
The DNA here is from genome assembly GCF_030014155.1 of Tachysurus vachellii. Taxonomy (NCBI): domain Eukaryota; kingdom Metazoa; phylum Chordata; class Actinopteri; order Siluriformes; family Bagridae; genus Tachysurus; species Tachysurus vachellii. The sequence continues at coordinate 31,394,525 of NC_083464.1, forward strand.
GATCATCGAGGTGAAGAAGAAGAAGAAAAAGAAGAAAGGTGGAAATATAGATGCAACAGACACTTTCGATGCGACAGACGAATGTAAAAACGAAGACAAAAAGGTGTGTGTGGGTTTTTCTTTTTTTGCAGATTCGAGCACACATATAGTTGATGGACACGTAAGCGTACTTACTGCGCACATACTGTCACAGATTTCAGCTGATCCACATTACCCACACAAGTACATTTTGTGTCATTAAATAAAACGTTTGTTTAAACCGTCCAAGGATATGAAGGTTTCTCGTTTGCAGGAATCTGAGGGTTGTGAAGCTGTGAGCTGTGCGGTAAAGAAAAAAAAGAAGAAGGTGAAAAAGGAGAAAGACGCAACCGTGGACACCGCAGAGGCCGCTGATCTTACGGAGAGCCGTACGAACGAAGAGCTCGAGAACAACAAGAAGAAAGAAGCGCACCAAAACAAGGTATAGGAACAGTGTAACACGTAATCACTGAGATAGCTGTGGATGCTGTGGGGTGTTATTACATATGATTATGTAACAAATCTCTCCTCCCTTATGTTAAGCAAACTGTAATAACCAAAAGAGTAGAAGAAGAGGAAGGCACGGAGGACGAGGACGATGAAGAGCTGAGCCCGGAGGAAAGACGAGTGCTAGAGAGGAAGCTGAAGAAGATTAGGAAAAAGGAGGAGAAGAAGAAGCAGAAGGAAACTGCAAAGTCTGAGAAGGAGGAGAGCAAAAGCAGCATTGCACAGACGCAGGCTCTGGACTATCTGACATGGTGAGAAACTCACACACACACACACACACACACACACACACAGAGATGCTAGAATCTGAATTTGTGTGTGTTGGTAGCTGGTCCGAGAAGCGGGACGAGTGGAAGTTCCAGAAGACGAGGCAGGTGTGGCTTCTGCAGCACATGTATGACAGTGAGAAGGTACGATTATTCAGTACGAATAGCATCGCTTCTATTATTATAGATTTATTTTGCAATGTTTTTGGCTATGGTTAAGTGTGAAAATTTCTGGCGTCAGAGCTGACTGTTAGTGTAAAAGCACCCTCTCATTTTCACGTTTCTTGTGTCTCAGGTGCCGGATGCTCATTTCTCAGTTCTCTTATCGTATCTGGAAGGACTGCGAGGCGTCGCTCGGGACATCACGGTGCAGAAAGCAGAGGCTTTGGTCCGATTTGGCGCCGGTCCAGAAGTTGAAGAGGGAGTGGCTACAGAAGCACAGAGGAAGACACACCGAGCAAGAGATGTAGTTCAGATCCTTTCTTGAGGAGGCAGGAAAAAAGGACAATATCCTTTCACCTTCTTTTATATCTTGCCGTCTGTTTTCTTCACGCCGATGCGTTGAACTGAATTAGTGGACAGAAAACTCATTGGTGTGTTTAAGCCTGTAAATAAGATGAAATAAAAATATTTGGATTTGCATTTCTGTTGTCTGGATTTTCAAGATATTTGAGTAATTATTTTCACTTTAATGATAAAGGGTTTAGGACAAGGATAAGTAATAAGTCATCTCCAGCACCTGTCTGGAGCCCCTCAGGGCTGTGTGCTCAGTCCACTGCTGTTCATTCTGCTGACTCACGACTGTGCATCAATGCACAGATGTTACCATATCATCAAGTTCACCGGTGACACGACTGTTTTGGGTGTCATCAGCAAGAACGACGCATAAAAGCTTCTTGACTTGGTCATTTTATACCACTTTACCTCTTAATCGAACATGAACGACTACCAAATGTAGACTAAAACTCCAACCCAAGAGTCTTAATACACCGTATTAATTTGCCTTGATTATACTACACAGTTTTATATTTCAACCAATAGGTGGCGGTGTATTTTAGTATGTTGCGGTTTGTTATGTCCTACCCGTATTCGACAAATCTGTTCTCTTGGATTGTGATTGGTTAGTTGCTCTTCGTCTACGTGAGAGCTGGATTATTTTATCCAATCAGACCTGTGGAGGCGGGACTTTCTGTAATACGGGTAGGAAAGAAAACAACGAACTCTTGGAGGACCAAGAGCGTGAGATTCACCTTGTTAATGTCTTTATCTAATGTGCGTTAATACTTTTTTGTCCAGTGTATTTCGATACTACAATGAGTAGATATGTCCTTCCTGTGTCTGTATTCGGGACTGTTTTCGGCTGTGCTGTGTTACTAAAGTAAGTGAAATTAGCCGGCTGGTTTGTGACTGGAGTGTATTATATATAGTGTATATTATATATAGTGTATATTATATATAGTGTATATTATATATAGTGTATATTATATATAGTGTATAGGGGAAGTCACATATAGTGTATATTATATAGTGTATATTATATATAGTGTATATTATATATAGTGTATATTTTATATATAGTGTATATTATATAGTGTATATTATATATAGTGTATATTATATATAGTGTATAGGGGAAGTCACATATAGTGTATATTATATAGTGTATATTATATATAGTGTATATTATATATAGTGTATATTTTATATATAGTGTATATTATATAGTGTATATTATATATAGTGTATATTATATATAGTGTATAGGGGAAGTCACATATAGTGTATATTATATAGTGTATATTATATAGTGTATAGGGGAAGTCACATATAGTGTATATTATATAGTGTATATTTTATATAGTGTATATTATATAGTGTATATTATATATAGTGTATATTATATATAGTGTATAGGGGAAGTCACATATAGTGTATATTATATAGTGTATATTATATATAGTGTATATTATATATAGTGTATATTATATAGTGTATATTATATAGTGTATATTATATATAGTGTATATGGGAAGTCACATATAGTGTATATTATATATAGTGTATATTATACATAGTGTATAGGGGAAGTCACATATAGTGTATATTATATAGTGTATATTATATATAGTGTATAGGGGAAGTCACATATAGTGTATATTATATAGTGTATATTATATATAGTGTATATTATATATAGTGTATATTATACATAGTGTATAGGGGAAGTCACATATAGTGTATATTATATATAGTGTATATTATATATAGTGTATAGGGGAAGTCACATATAGTGTATATTTAGTGTATAGGGGAAGTCACATATAGTGTATATTATATATATAGTGTATAGGGGAAGTCACATATAGTGTATATTATACATAGTGTATATTATATATAGTGTATATTATATAGTATATATTATATAGTGTATATTATATATAGTGTATAGGGGAAGTCACATATAGTGTATATTATATATAGTGTATATTATATATAGTGTATATGGGAAGTCACATATAGTGTATATTATATATATAGTGTATAGGGGAAGTCACATATAGTGTATATTATATAGTGTATAGGGGAAGTCACATATAGTGTATATTATATAGTGTATAGGGGAAGTCACATATAGTGTATATTATACATAGTGTATATTATATAGTATATATTATATAGTGTATATTTTATATATAGTGTATATTATATATAGTGTATAGGGGAAGTCACATATAGTGTATATTATATATAGTGTATAGGGGAAGTCACATATAGTGTATATTATATATAGTGTATATTATATATAGTGTATATGGGAAGTCACATATAGTGTATATTATATATATAGTGTATAGGGGAAGTCACATATAGTGTATATTATATAGTGTATAGGGGAAGCCACATATAGTGTATATTATATATATAGTGTATAGGGGAAGTCACATATAGTGTATATTATATATAGTGTATAGGGGAAGACATACCCAATTAATTGCACTTATATACTGTGTAGAGAGCCATTTAGAAATTACCCATTGACTTACAGGTATAGTTAGAGCTCATCTTTAAATAAGGCTGGAAATATTTATTTGTACTACCCTACCTTTAATGGGAGAACATCTTGGATTCGTTTAATTTGTTCATCAGTAACTGCAGGTTTATTTCTCACTATTTGTCCCACGGCAGGAATCATTTGACAGGAGGCTCCTGTCCAAGTAAAACCAAGATCCATGGAAAGACGGTGGTTATAACTGGGGCCAACACCGGGATCGGAAAAGAGACGGCCCGAGAGCTGGCCAGGAGAGGTACGACTCGCTTCTGATGCAGAACCCAGTCCTAGAAGAGATGCAACATTTGTTAAGAGCCAATATCATTGAACTGTCAGAATCATTTGAAAGTGAAGGAAAACAATTTGAATTGTTCCTGTGCAGGTGGAAGGATTATTATGGGATGTCGGGACATGAAGAAGTGTGAGGAAGCAGCGTATGAGATCAGAGGTTCTACCCTGAATCCCCATGTTTACGCCAGACACGTTGACCTGGCTTCAATTAAATCTATACGGAGATTTGCTGAGAAGATCATCCAAGGTAGGACTCACACACACTGTGATCTGCTACCAGTGACACATAAGGCTCATAATAATTGTAAACACGGTCAATAGATGATCATTGTTGAACTTTATTTATTATTGTGATAATTGTCATGAAACGTTTACAGATAATTTAATGCGTCTCTGTACATGTGTGTTTTTTCAGACGAGGAAAGAGTGGACGTTCTGATCAACAATGCTGCAGTGATGAGGTGTCCTCCAGGGAAGACTGAAGATGGATTTGACATGCAATTTGGAGTCAACTACCTGGGTGAGACTGTAGCATTAAAGTAGTCCAAGTTTGACACAGCCACAATACACTCAGCACAAATGACATCCATCTAAAACAAATTTCATGTAATAGTCCTTCCTTATTATAACGTCCAGTTTGTATCTTTAAACAGCTTTGTGTACACTTATGTCTGGTTGTAGGCCATTTCCTCCTGACCAACTTGCTGCTGGGGAAGCTGAGAGACTCCGCCCCCAGCAGAGTGATCAACTTATCGTCTTTGGCGCACGTCGTCGGCGAGATTGACTTTGAGGATCTGAACTGGGACAGGAAGAAGTTTGACACGAAAAAGGCGTATTGTCAGAGCAAACTCGCCATCGTGCTGTTTACACGAGAGCTTGCGCGCAGGCTTGAAGGTTAGTGTGTGTGTATGTCTGTGTGTGTCCTTCACGTTGAAGGAGCAGGATCTGGAAGCTCTGGCTTAGCTCTGGATTTAGTAGAAACTCTGACGTCTGTGTGTGTGTGTTTGTTCTAGGTACTGGAGTCACGGTAAATGCCCTGCACCCTGGAGTCGTCGCCACAGATCTGGGTAGACACACTGGCATGCACCAATCCCAGTTCTCCAGCACTGTGCTCAGTAAGTACACTTGCTATTTTTAAGAGGTCTTGCTAAAAAAAACATCCTTTTTCCTTATATACCACAATAGCATTTTTATTAATTAAAAAAACATACTTTTTATCTATCCCATCTAATCAAATTTCATATTGCAGAATGTCCGGAAACAATTATAGCAGCTACTAACAGTCAGACCCCCAAATTGTTACTATGGAAACGATAACATGTTGAGAACGAATTTTAGCAGTAATCAACACCTTGTCTTGTAAGAACTCTGAAGTCAAAAAGTTTCTTTGCCTTGTGTGAGGATCACCAGACAATCTTCTAATTCAAAAAGGGGCCAGAATTTCCATTTGTAAATTTTTCCTGTTCTTTACACCAGGTCCAGTCTTCTACCTGCTCATAAAGTCACCTGAACTTGGTGCCCAGCCCAGTGTCTACCTGGCCGTTGCAGAGGAGCTGGCGGGCGTGAGCGGTCGTTATTATGACGTTATGAAGGAGAAAGAACCCGCCCCTCAGGCTCTGGACCAGGAAGAGGCGGTCAAGCTCTGGGATATCAGCACATCTCTGGTGGGTTTAGAGACCACTGCTTCTGAACAAACATCTTCTCCAGAGACCGTAACGCAAGTTCTGCCAGAACAGATTCAGATACGTCCTTCAGAGCCTGCTCCTGCTGTCACAAGCATGTAAGAGGCTGTGAGGCAAAGTGATTTCAAATAGCACGTGTTACGGAACTGAAAATCGCTGCTACACGTGGAAACTGTTTATGGTGACTTCTTCATCACACAGCAAATAAAAATGTATAACAGTCTTTTTACGTGCCAGTTGAGCTGGAACAACTTTTTGGAATTAAAATATATATTTAAAACAACCTCCATGGTTCCTTTGCTTGGCAATTTTCTGATAATTTGTAAACTGTTCCATAAAAGTTTTAAGAACTTAAAGCAACATAAACACACTCAGAAGAAAGTGATATATTTACCCTCTTCCGCATACATGAGCTCACGGACGCACGTGATTGGCTAGTCCTGCTGTGATTGACAAGACAGAGAACGCTGTCCCTCCCATTTTCAAGCATAACAACTACTGTTATATGGATTATTTTTCACCAGCTACCATTTATAATGTAGTTTGATGCACATAGAACTTTATGGAAGGTTAATATATAATTATGACATATTACATCAGATTACTGTTAATAAAATGTCAACCCTGAAGCTCTTACAGTACAGTTTTAATTTTGACTAATGAATAATCACAGATATTTGAACATTACTAAACCCGTCCATATAAGCTTTTGGTGTAAAGTGTAAAATGTGAAACCAGCTAAGCTGACAGACCCAACAACTTGCTCGCACTGATTTATGGCACGGTGTCGTTGATGGATTTAGACTAGATGAAACATTACTTCTGGCTACGTGTCCTGACTTTGACACTCTGCAGTGTGACGTGTAAACGTGGAGTTCAGAGAGCCTGCGATTCACAGAGAATGATTCGTAAATTGTTTGATGTATAAATATAAATAATTTCCTTTCTTTCCCTCTTTGACTTACAGTATAATGAATAAATTTTATGTGTTATATATCCATTTTATGTGTTCCCCTTAAGTAAGAGAGTTATATAGCAGCCATTGAATTACCTAAAATGAGTCACAAGCCAAAACAAGGACTTATTTTTGAGGTAAATGTTTTTATTTTTAGCTTAGCATCTTGACAGTGCAGTGTTTTGACCTACAGTTTATAGTTTTATTTTTGTGTTAGGTTTGAATTAGAGTGGGTTTATTTTAAGGTGATTGTTTTTTTTGAAGTTATTGAAGTTTAAAGTTTTATTTTGTAGTAAATGAGGTAGTAAGTGAGGTAAAGTTTTATTTTGTAGTAAATGAGGTAGTAAGTGAGGTAAAGTTTTATTTTGTAGCAAATGAGGTAGTAAGTGAGGTAACGTTTTATTTTGTAGTAAATGAGAAGTAGTAAGTGAGGTAAAGATTTGGTTTGTAGTAAATGAGAGGTAGTAAGTGAGGTAAAGATTTGGTTTGTAGTAAATGAGGTAGTAAGTGAGGTAAAGTTTTATTTGGGAGTAAATGAAGTAATAAGTGAGGTAAAGATTTATTTTGTAGCAAATGAGGTAGTAAGTGAGGTAAAGTTTTATTTTGTAGTAAATGAGAGGTAGTAAGTGAGGTAAAGTTTTATTTTGTAGTAAATGCGGTAGTAATTGAAGTAAATTTTTATTTTGTAGTAAATGAGGTAGTAAGTGAGGTAAAGTTTTATTTTGTAGTAAATGAGGTAGTAAGTGAGATAAAGTTTTATTTTGTAGTAAATGAGGTAGTAAGTGAGGCAAAGTTTTATTTTGTAGTAAATGAGAGGTAGTAAGTGAGGTAAAGATTTGGTTTGTAGTAAATGAGGTAGTAAGTGAGGTAAATTTTTATTTTGTAGTAAATGAGGTAGTAAGTGAGGTAAAGTTTTATTTGGTAGTAAATTAAGTAATAAGTGAGGTAAAGTTTTATTTTGTAGTAAATGAGGTAGTAAGTGAGGCAAAGTTTTATTTTGTAGTAAATGAGGTAGTAAGTGAGGTAAATTTTTATTTTGTAGTAAATGAGGTAGTAAGTGAGGTTCTGAACGACCAGCTTTTCCCTCATGGGTGTGAGGCAGAAATTGTTTGAGTCCATGTTTAGCTAGCTGTTTAGCTAGCTAGCTAACGAGACAATAGTGACTACATATCCCATCATGCATCTCGGCGACAAAACGTCACCCGCGGGTCGGTCCAAGGTCCGGTGTAAACACGACTGTTATATTTTAGCAAGGTTTCATAATATAACTCGTTTTCAGGTGTCGCGGGGCTTCAGTCTCGGTGCTCTCGTGTTTTATATTCGAGAAGGATCAGGTAAAGTTACAGGTAAAGTTAACGTGTGATACGGAACTGAACTTTCAGCGCTATTGATTCATGCTGATGATGTTGTTTATTCTGTAGTTTAGTGGGTTAACAGAATGGCGGAGGCGCCAGAAGACGTCCACAGTGATGACTGTCTCACTTCATACACACACGTCTACAGCCAGGACCTGCTGAAGTAAACACACCACCTCTGTGTCCACTGTCCTGGTCTTCAGTATTATTCACTTATACATTATTCCATATTCTCATTTCTACTGTTTTGTTCCTTATTCATCTTTCCTCATCCTTCAGTCCATATATTCTGTCCATTATCACTTACTCTTTGTTTCTTTCCCCACATTCCCTTAAATTATTGCTCACTCTTCGGTCCTTGTTCCTAATATCCCTTATTTCTTACTCATTATTCCTTATGAATCATTCTTTATCCCTCATTCGTTATTCTTTTCTTCTTCACTCCTGTTCCCTCCTTCACCTTTCATTATTCCTTATCCTTTGTTCCTTTTCTCATTTTTCCTCATTCCAGGTGTCCTACTCTGTTTCCCATTTCCTTATGTCCTACTCATTATCCCTCGTTCCTAATGCCGTACCCCTTATGTCCTTATCCCTTTTCCTCATTCTCTCCTACTTACTCCATGTCCATTAAACATTATTCCTCATTATTAATTCCTTATTCCTATTTCTTATTCATTTCACATGAATCCTTATTGTTCATTCTCGAGTCCTCATTCCTTACTCCATATATCTTGTCTTTTATCACTCCTTCCCCATTCATTATTCCTCTTTACTCACTCCTTGTTCATTATCCCTTATTCTTTATTTCTTCCTCCTTATCCCCCATTCTTATCCATAACTCCCTTTTTCTTATTCTCTTTACCCTTTATTCATTTTTGGCTATTTATTATTCCTTACTTCTTATTTCTTATACCTTGTTCCTCTTCACTCACTTCCTGTTCATCTTTCCTCATTCCCTGTTTCATACTATTCCTTATCCAAATATTCCGTATCCCTTACTTCTCATTCTTAATCCCTTATTCCTCTTTCTTTATATCTTATCCCATAGTCGTCTTTCCTCACTCCTCACTACCGGTCTCCTGACCTGCTCGTTCCTTACTCCATATTCCTTAGGCTTTATCTCGCCTTTCCTATCTCATTATTTCTTTTTTCCTCATTTCTCATCTTTTACTTCAAATTCCTTATCTCTCCTCCCTCTTCCTTCATTCCTTCTTCATCTTTCCTCATTCTTCATTTAATACTCCTTCTCCCTTATTCCTTATCCAGTGCTCTTTATTCCTCAGTCTGTATTCCTTACTTGTTATTACTTATTCCTCTTTCCTCTCTTATTCCTTACTGTTTATTCCTTGGTCAGTATTCCTTATTGCTCATCACTCATTCCTTGCTCAGGAATCTCTTTTATTTATTCTTTATCCTTCCTTCCTTATTCCCTTATTCCTTGCTTCTTATCTCTCACTGCTTGTGTCCAGTATTCCATACTGCAAATTTCTTATCTCTTACTTATTCCTTATACTTTATCACTCCTCTTATCCCTTATATTTTCCTTTTATCCCTTTCCGTTCCTTATTCACGATATATTTTTGTCAGGTCAGGTGTAAGTTTTTTTTATTATTATTATTATTATTATTATTATTATTTTTTTTTTTTTGTAGGGATCAAGTGGCCTTTATTACCGGCGGCGGCTCCGGCATCGGCTTCCGTATCGCGGAGGTTCTGATGAGGTACAGCGGTCTTGGTTACTACTCTGTTTCTCAGGTGAACAAATCCATGTTAATGATGACCCTGATCGATTTTCATCTTCTCTTCTACCTTAAAATTTCCTAAAAATTATTTTAAAAAAAATCAACAAGTAAGGCTCTAAGGTGCGTCTCTTTCAGGCACGGCTGTGACACGGTGATTGCCAGCAGGAACCTGGAGAAGCTCACCGAGGTATTCTTCCTGTTCTACATGCTCCAACGTTACAGACAAGAAACTTCATTTTAAAGCTTATTAAGAGTTTTTATATTTGTTTGTTTTTCCAGGCGGCGAAGAAGCTGACCAACGCGACGGGACGTCACTGCCTGCCCCTTCAGGTGGACGTGCGGCATCCTGACACCATCTCTACCGCCGTGGAGGAGACCCTGAAAGAGTTCGGACGTGTCGATATTCTAATCAACAGTACGTCGTGTCTTCATTATTTATGTGCTTTTATTCCAAGAGTCAGTAGTAGGAGACATTTTTTATTCCTGTCTACAATAATATATAATTATAAGTCGATTTCTTTTTGTCCGTCATTTGAAAAGCTTTGTTTTTTTTGTCCTGTCTTTGTCTGTGTATCTGTGCAGACGCCGCAGGGAACTTCCTGTGTCCGGCCACCGCACTGTCCTTCAACGCCTTCAAAACGGTTATGGAGATTGACACCATGGGAACGTTCAACACCAGCAAAGTCATTTATGAAAAATGGTTCAAGGTAAAACTGTACTGTACTAAGAATGTTTTGGTGTTGTTGTGTCGTGTAAGAGGCTCGTTTTGCCCCTTGTGACACTTTCTTTGCTAGAAACTGTCTCTCTCTCTCTCACTCACTCATCTTCTACCGCTTATCTGAACTACCTCGGGTCACGGGGAGCCTGTGCCTATCTCAGGTGTCATCGGGCATCAAGGCAGGATACACCCTGGACGGAGTGCCAACCCATCACAGGGCACACACACACACACACACACACACACACTCTCTCATTCACTCACACAATCACACACTACGGACAATTTTCCAGAGATGCCAATCAACCTACCATGCATGTCTTTGGACCGGGGGAGGAAACCGGAGTACCCGGAGGAAACCCCCGAGGCACGGGGAGAACATGCAAACTCCACACACACAAGGTGGAGGCGGGAATCGAACCCCCAACCCTGGAGGTGTGAGGCGAACGTGCTAACCACTAAACCACCGCGCTCCCTAGAAACTGTCTGGTTTCTAATAATAAATATCAACTGACGTGATGATTGGTCATGATTCATGATTATTTTTGTGTGTGTTGTGTTTTTTAGGATCACGGCGGCTCCATTGTGAACATCTCGGCCACACTCGGATACAAAGGTCAAGCGCTCCAGGTGCATGCTGGGTCAGCGAAGGCCGCCAACGGTTAGTGCGGCCTCCTCGCTCTACGTTCACGATAGCAAGCGACAAGTTGCTATGTTTTGCTTATAGTTTCTGTCTTGTGGATATGTAGCTACTGCTACTGTTATTATTTTTGGGCGTGGCCTGACTTCAGCTCTTTAAATCGATCTGCATAAACAGCGTACGGGTCGTTGCTATTAGCAACGCAAACGACCCGCACTAGCGATTTCCGCTCATCAGCGACTTCGATGATTCTTCAATGCTTCAGAGCTTTTTTTATTTATTTTTTAATGTACACATACAACAAACAGAAAAGAGCTGGAGCTGAAGTATTTCAGGAAGATGAAGGTCTTCACCTGTTGTTTGAAGACGTTCAGACACCTAGGGAAAGTTAATTATTAATTTAATAATATTGATAACATTATCAATGTTAGTGGTTAGCACGTTCGCCTCACACCTCCAGGGTTGGGGGTTCGATTCCCGCCTCCACCTTGTGTGTGTGGAGTTTGCATGTTCTCCCCGTGCCTCGGGGGTTTCCTCTGGGTACTCCGGTTTCCTCCCCCGGTCCAAAGACATGCATGGTAGGTTGATTGGCATCTCTGGAAAATTGTCCGTAGTGTGTGATTGAGTGAGTGAATGAGAGTGTGTGTGTGTGTGCCCTGTGATGGGTTGGCACTCCGTCCAGGGTGTATCCTGCCTTGATGCCCGATGACGCCTGAGATAGGCACAGGCTCCCCGTGACCCGAGGTAGTTCGGATAAGCGGTAGAAGATGAGTGAGTGAGTGAATGATAACAGGATATCAGGATTTCCAAAAGTTATGGGGGAAACTTTTTCACTGAACTGAATAATATGTAGTTAATATGAAGTTGTATGATTTTTTTCTTGTATTGTGTGTGTGTGTGTGTGTGTAGATGCCATGACAAAACACTTGGCAGTGGAATGGGGTCCTAGTGGTGTGAGGGTCAACACTGTGGCACCAGGTCCAATCTCTGGCACTGAGGGTTACCGCAGACTTGGTATGAATTTGTGAGAATCTGTTATTTGTCTTGATGTGATGGGAATATCACAGACCGACTCTCTCTCTCTCTCTCTCTCTCTCTCTCTCTCTCTCTCTCTCTCTCTCTGTCTGTCTCTCTCTCTCTCTCTCTCTCTCTCTCTCTCTCTCTCTCTCTCTCTCTCTCTGTCTCTCTCTCTCTCTCTCTCTGTCTCTCTCTCTCTCTCTCTGTCTCTCTCTCTCTCTCTCTCTCTCTCTCTCTCTCTCTCTCTCTCTGTCTGTCTCTCTCTCTCTGTCTGTCTCTCTCTCTCTCTCTCTGTCTCTCTCTCTGTCTCTCTCTCTGTCTCTCTCTCTCTCTCTCTCTCTCTCTCTGTCTCTCTCTCTCTCTCTCCCACTCTGTCAGGCGGCTCCCACGCGGAGAGCGCAGGTATTTTCCGGACTATTCCCCTGCAGAGGGCGGGAAATAAAACGGAAATGGCGCACGCAGTTCTTTTCCTGGCGAGCCGTGCGGCATCGTACGTGACCGGCGCTACAGTAGTGGCGGACGGAGGGGCGTGGCTTACCTCAGCCAATGATGTGGAGCGCCTGCTGGGTATACACTCATCTCGCTCTGCTAAACTCTGAGAGAAGCAGCACTGCACTCAGGTGTGTGTGTATGTGTGTGTGTGTTTGGGAGACTAAAAGAAGCCCCATATATAAGGAAATAAATATACATACACACATATATATATTTTAAACGATACTTTCACAGGAATGTTCATGTACCAGACTCTTGTCTGCACAGCAGGTCGAACTGGCTGGACTACAGCAGCAGCAGATCTCACAGTGGTCCAGTCCAGTCAGTTAGGATGCTGAATTTCAGTGTCACATGTTACAGATGTTTTACTCATGAGAAATGATGTGTATGTGTATCAGTCTTCTGTGTGGGGTTGTAGTGAGCAGGCGACTATGGATGTAGCGTATACAGCTGCAATCATACATTTTGATCACAGTGTGTATGTGTAATACATACACTCCTTTAGCTAGGACTGCTAGGCAAGAAACAGTTTGATTAGAGACTATAAAGTGTTCCATCCCTCGTCGTCCTGTACTTTACTCTGTCATCCTTTGTAGATTTTAATTGGAAGCGACTCTTAATTGAATTGAATGAGTAATTAATTTAATTGACTGATGACATGCTTGGTGTGGTGCTGCTCTTCTCTTCACTGCTCACACACACACACACACACACACACACACACACACACACACACACGCATGCTTTACTAACCACACACATATTTTAGAATGATTGCTTGTTTTGCATTTTTGTCGATCAGGTCTGGACAAATCAGGCACGTGCACACAAACTGTTGTTCATTTTAGAAGCTGTCAAGCGACTTGATTTTTGTCACAGTCCACCATTCTTATGCTTTGATGAAATGAAGATAATTAAAACCTGTTCTACTATTTTAATTCACAGAAGAAATGGGAAAGTGTGAATTATTTCATTCTGATAACAAGAAAACAGGCAACGTGTCCCTTCTTTATTAGTACTGATGAGCACATTGGTCACTGCTTCTCTACTGAGACTGACAGGTGCAGAGGCCACGCCTCCTTTTTTACTCTGACTGACAGGTGCAGAGGCCACGCCTCCTTCTCTGCTGGGACTGACAGGTGCAGAGGCCACGCCTCCTTCTATGCTGGGACTGACAGGTGCAGAGGCCACGCCTCCTTCTCTACTCAGACTGACAGGGGCAGAGGCCACGCCTCCTTCTCTGCTGGGACTGACAGGTGCAGAGGCCACGCCTCCTTCTCTGCTGGGACTGACAGGTGCAGAGGCCACGCCTCCTTCTCTACTCAGACTGACAGGGGCAGAGGCCACGCCTCCTTCTCTGCTGGGACTGACAGGTGCAGAGGCCACGCCTCCTTCTTTACCGGGGCTGACAGGTGCAGAGGCCACGCCTCCTTCTCTGCTGGGACTGACAGGTGCAGAGGCCACGCCTCCTTTTTACAGAGACTGACAGGATCAGAGGCCACACCTCCTTCTCTGCTGGGACTGACAGGTGCAGAGGCCACGCCTCCTTCTCTGCTGGGGCTGACAGGTGCAGAGGCCACGCCTCCTTTTTACTGAGACTGACAGGTGCAGAGGCCACGCCTCCTTCTCTGCTGGGACTGTCAGGGGCAGAGGCCACGCCTCCTTCTTTACCGGGGCTGACAGGTGCAGAGGCCACACCTCCTTCTCTGCTGGGACTGACAGGTGCAGAGGCCACGCCTCCTTCTCTGCTGGGACTGACAGGTGCAGAGGCCACGCCTCCTTTTTACTGAGACTGACAGGTGCAGAGGCCACGCCTCTTTCTCTGCTGAGACTGTTGGATAAAGAGTCCACACTGCACTCTCTAGTGTTGTTGTTTCATTTGAGTTTTTTATTTTAATTGTTAAACTCATTTATGTTGTTCTGTTTTTTTTTTTGTTTTTTTTTTTTTTTTTAGATCTTTGGTCCCAGGAGAAAAGGAAAGACAAATAACCCTGAGCTGGGAGGAAAAGGAGATGGAAACAGTCATGATAGATTCTGATCATTAGAATTTGTTAATTAAAGAGATACTGCACAACTCATCAGTATGTACCTAATGTACCTCCTGGAGATGTGCAGCTTGTACATGAGGTGATTATTGTTATTGACTGTTCTTTCTAAAGGGGATGTGAAAGAGTTGCTCTCTGCATTAATTATTATTTCTTTTTATTCTTTTCATCTGTATAAGTTTTAATTCAATTCTAGGTAATTCCATGTAATCAGGTTAGATCATGTTTAAAACAAGATTTTTTTAATTAGCTTCCCCCGTGACTCTGTTTTACAAACTCCTTTCAGGATTAGAAGATTAATTAAAGAAAATGTTTAGTATGTTTAGCTCTACATACATGGTCTCCTTATTAAAACCTGTAGAATTAATTTCTACTACTTCATGGTGTTTTGTTTGTCTGTACCATCTTCATGTAACCACCAGAGGGCGCAAAGTGTCTGTTTACAAATGAGTAAATTAGGAATGAAAACAATAACAAAAAACGTGAATTTATTATTAAAAAGTTTTCCGTGTATTACATTATAAAGCATTCATTTTAATCACAAAATAGACAGTTTCTTTTTATCAGGCAAACTGGACAAAGATCACATTGTTACCATGACAACGACTTGGGCTGATTTACATTAGAAGATAAAAATACAGCAAAATCAATATACAAACTGTGGTTGATGAAAGAAATGTTCCTTAAGGCACTGACCATCATTTATTCATAAATACTGAGTAGGTGCTTTATCCTGGTCAGGATCCAGAGACTGTCCCAAGAACACTGGCTGTGAGGTGGGAAAACATCCTGAATGCCATACAGGTCCATTATGGGGCATCAGGTACACACATGTTCACATCTAGACCGAATTCTAGAGTAGGAGCTTCACCCGCTTGGAGGAAACCGAAGAACCCAGATGAAACTCCACTCCACACAGTTTGCAGAGCTCAGGATCAAACCAAACACCCTGGAGCTGGACCTCCACATACATTTCACCTGGAAATGTGTACATAGTGATTTAGCTTCGGTATACTAAATAATGCTGAATATAATTGGACTTGGAATAGAATTGGGCTTTTAGATGATATGCACATTTGGGTTTAAAGAACACAAAACAAAAGGTAGAAAATAGACACCCAACACACACCACTCCTGAATGTGTGCAAACTTGCTCTGTAAACTGATCTACCCTTTAAAAAGTGTACCATGTGTTGAATCCCACATGTGGGACACTATGAGGATGTGTTGAATCCCACATGTGGGACACTATGAGGATGTAGACAGCACTAGTGCACACCTGATGAAGTGCACTAGTGCACACCTGATGAAGTGCACTAGTGCACACCTGATGAAGTGCACTCATGTAGGGAGAGATTTGGGATTCAGCCTGTGATCTGGTTCACTAGCACTAATGAATGCTATGTGTCAGGAAACCGTTTTATTTAATCCAATATTCCGGGCACTTTGAGGCGATAAAGAAACAGCAGGACGCAACAGCAGAGATGCTGATTAGAAAAGGATGCTGCGGGTGACCGCTTCTGCGCATGCGCGCGTGTTATTGAGCGTGTTATTGCTGCTGATGATGCGACTTGTTATCAGTCCTCAGACGTCGACGTGACCGGTTTTTTCCACGCTTTTCTCCCACGGATATGGACGCGCGAAGACTTTACTTTAAGGATTTGACTGGAAATGTTGTGGAATTTCGGACGGAAAACGTTTTAATATCCGAAAGCACGAAACACGGAGGATGTGAGGTGAAGCTAACGGGAGCTAACAGGAGGCTAACGGCATTAGCATTAGCAGCAGCAGGTGGATTATAACCAGCTTTCTCTGGCCTTCAACAACACAAAACATCTCCAGACTCCTTCAGATGCTTAGAACAAAAAAACCTGAGGCAAACAAACGGCTTATATTGTACCGAGAGGACCGGAAAGTCCCCGAGGCTCCGTGTTCCCGGTGTGTCTCGGTTCAGGTCTGACAGGATGCTGTTAGCATACACGGCTAACCGGTTAGCATCCACACGGCTAGCGCGTTAAATCTCACACGTTTGTGGTTTACACAAAGCTACAGATAATCCGGATCATGTTCCGTATTAACACACAGTACGAGTTCTTACACAGAAGAAAAGACTCAAAGTGATTTAGATCGAGTGAAAGAAGCTGGAAAGCTATCGAGGGTCTGAGCTGTGATGTAATGATGGTTTAAAACCGTGACACAGACCTAAAGAGCATAAAAATAAATATTATTTAGGTCTAAACACCGAATTTAAACCTTTTAACCGCAGCTTTCTGTCATCTTTGGTGATTTTAACCAGGACAAGCAGCTGTTTGTAATATTACACTGATGTAATTCAGTTAAATCTGAGCAGATATTAAACACAAACCTTAGAAATAGTTATAGATTATTACATTTTCTGTTGTTACCTGATTTATCGCTGTGAGACGGTTCACGTAGACACTCAGGTCAAATATATATTAACACGGTCCTAAAATACACTTCTTTCTTTTCGGTTCTACGTGATATAACCGTAACAAGGTGCCACTTTTTATTCGGTTCACATCTGACAGGTCAGTTTAGTCATTTTCAGACCTCGTCGTGGATCAGGGCGCTTTAATAAAGCAGGGATTTAATTCAAAGTAAATGTTTATAGATTGTGTGTAAACACAAAACGTTGCTAAATAACTTTCTGCTTTACAACCAGAACGACACGGAGGCGCCGGAGTGAAACGAACAGTCGCCGTGTTGAAGTTGGACCGAGGGAGTTAATTATTTATCCACGAGGTCACGTCTGCGCATGGATCTAAGCAACGATACTGCTGTTGGCACTTTGGTTAAAAGTGGACACGAATTAACTTGGAATTCCAAACATTATTGCTTGGCGGATTTTTAATAAAAGACGATACCTCCTGGAGTGGAGTTTTAACCTCGCAGGAGAGGAACGGCGCTCCTAAATGGAGCAGGTTCTCTCCAGCCCGCGAGGTCGCTCCGACTGGGAATCCGACCAAAATTCGCTCGGATTTCTTCTTTTGAAAAACGGCGACGTCGCTGCCGAAAGCGGCCATGAAAATCCAGAGAGACATCAGAGAGGAGAGCCTGGTATTGTCTCTCTAAGCTTTGATGAGATATTTCAGGACAGCTCTTTGAATCTAGATGAATTATTTCGGGCATCTCGGTATTCTGGATTAGAGCAAGCGTATTCATGGGAGTGTACGTCGGAGTGCGTCGGTCCGTCGTGGGATAAACAGCAGTCTTTGTCACAGAAACCGGCTGCAGAAGACTGCTGTGAAACGTCACACGATGTGGTCACAGCAGACCTCATCAATTTTAATTCCGCTGCACCCAGTCCCACACACACCTGCACATCTCTGCAGGCTGTGGAAAGTTTACAACCTGTCGCGACGGTCGAAACGGATCGCCCTTTAGACGGCCTCATAGGCCAGCTTCCCCTGGGTCCTGTGCTGGACCAGGCACCATCTCAAACCCTGCCTGCTCGGAGGACTGGTGTAGTAGACGAGAGTCCTGACTCGTATTGGACAAACGATTTGTCCTCTTTACAAACTACACCTGAAAACACGACTGATGTCTTGTGTGGAAATTTGACGGGTCTTGCTGAAGAAAGCGCAAGTCGGAATGAATCCTGTAATTTTGAGAATTCACTCGAGGCTTTGATCCCTTTGCCTTTCATCTACGATTTGTCTTCCTCACCCCCCTGTTCGGTTTCCCACCCCGATGATTCAGGCGAACTCTTACCGTCGTCGTTTTTAGATTCACTTGTTCATCCATGTGACGGCAGTCATGCTATCTTCCAGACGGCTGATGCTACAACTGCAGGATTGTCTTCTGAACAGGAGGATGATATCCCTTCAATTAGTAACATGATACCCGATGAAGCATCTAAGGTCTGGTCCAGGCCACAGTCACCTGCGGATTCGTTAGCATCGAGCACACCGTCTGTACTAGAAAGAACATTAGCTGGATTAGACTCAGAGGGCAAACCAGGGGCACCACACAAGTCATTAGCACCTAATGGAACACCTGAGAGCAGCTCTCTGGGTTTAAGTCATAACTGTTTATGCGAGGATGAAATGACTGTAGTAATGGATGAAGCAGTGGAAAGAGATCTCGCACCTAATGAACCTGTGGAACAGGAACTTGGACCTGATTTTGATCAAGCATTTCTTTCGTCACATGCATTTATACCTGAGCCGACGGCTCCAGTGGAGTCCACATCGATCTCTCAGGTCTCGCTTTCTCTTCAGACAGGCCGCTCGGCAGAGTTCAGTAACGATGAGCTTTACATTAAAACTGAAACTGCAAGTGACTTGAAAGAAAACTCGACCCTTTCTGTAATATTTGCCTCTGAGAAAGACATAACCTTCAATACCTTTCCTGCCTTGGAGAAAGAACCCCCTCCCATTTCTCCTTCAATTTGTCTTTCCCTTGAGGCGAACGCAAAGACGGACGCGATCTCGCCAGGCTCTGAATCTCAAACACTCACTTCATCAGAACTCGAACGCAAACATAATCCTTCAGAGAGCACTAACATGCCTGAGGACACAGGCAAAGAACCGACAATCAACTTCCCCAATGTGGACACATTAGTCAAAGAAACGCATACGCTTGTTGCCGTCGATACACACCTCCTATCGCACGTTCAGGGGTTTGCATCTGTTAACACGTCAATTAATGGTACAACTCGACACTGCCAAGATTCGAATGGCTGTACAAACACGCAGGATGACTCGGAGCGCCTCTGTTCAGGTACATGTAACTATACACCTGAAAAGGACGTTCACGTAACGTTTGACGGTCTTCAGGACTCACACACACCGACCGAGTCGTCTGACAGCAGTCTGAATACACACCCACGTGACCATGCAACATTACCTGCCCCAGGAAGCCCAAAGGTTGAAGCTGTGTGTGTGCAGCAAGGGGAAAGAGAAGGTAGTTATAGTGACCCGGGTGCCTTTTTTGGGAGTGGATTAGATCCCACCCTCCTCTCAGGTGCAGATAGTCCACTCAGCCAACTGGGCAGGGCCATGGAGCAGGAAAGGGGCGAGGCTACATCAAGACTCTGTCAGTCAGCTGATGTGAGGGTAGATGGAGAAACTGATCTACCTGACCAAGCAGACCCGTCTCAGGTAGCACAGCCAAAGGTAAACCCGCTCAGAGATGAGTCTCCTAGCGGAGTTTGTCCGCTAGAAGAAACATGTCCGCCTCTGATGGGGGACGACGACGTCGTTGTAGTTCCTGACGGGCCCGACGATGCGGAAATGGCTCTGGAGATATGCGTGAGCTCAGTTTTGGTCCAGGATGGGAGTGTTGGTGCCAGCGCGCTTCCAGCAGCCAATCCACAGGACGACGAACGCTCGGCCCTGCAGGCCGTTTTTCAAGCTCTCGATCAGGATGGAGACGGATTTGTCCGTATCGAGGAGTTTATGGAGTTTGCCACAGCGTACGGAGTGGAACAGGTGATGTCATTTAGTTTATTTAGTAAACATTTACACGTGAGCTTTGGTGATAATCCGGTATCATTGTCTGCCGCAGTACGTTTTGTTCTGTTTGTTTTCTCTGTGTATTTATTTAAGCTGAAAGGTTTTTAGAGTTAACCGATTAGACAAGGCTGCAAGGGTAATTGTGTGGCTGTGTTAAACAAACACACAAAGTAAAGAGGTCTCACACACCCACACACACACACACACACTATCTGATGTTTTAATCTCGCTATACTATGCTAATGTGACACCAGGAGAGGTCTGTTTTGGTTAACTGATTTCCAGTCCTGTGGTGATTTCCATACAGAGATGTTTGTGTTTTTTTCCCCCTCTGGTCACAAAACGCCCGGTGAAACTGGAGCTCGGTGATACTTAAGAAGACCTAATGTATTATTCACACCCTTAAAGAATCGAATTGACGGTTCTTTCCCAGGTTCTTTCTCTCTCGCCTTCTCTCTCACACAGGTTGAAGTGTATTTAGTTTCACTGTTCCTTGACCTCGATTGTTAATTGGTACTTATACACAACGTTAATTAGTCGCTTGGGTTATTATAGTTTGTTAGCATCGAGCATCTCGGTGCTACTTTGCTAC
>NC_083464.1:31425370-31430370 GCF_030014155.1 Tachysurus vachellii
GAGACAGAGACAGACTGAGACGGACCGACACCGAGACGGACCGACACCGAGACAGACCGACACCGAGACGGACCGACACCGAGACAGAGACAGACTGAGACGGACCGACACCGAGACAGACCGACACCGAAACGGACTGACACCGGGACAGAGACAGACTGAGACGGACCGACACCGAGACAGACCGACACCGAGACGGACCGACACCGAGACAGAGACAGACTGAGACGGACCGACACCGAGACGGACCGACACCGAGACAGAGACAGACTGAGATGGACCGACACCGAGACGGACCGACACCGAGACAGAGACAGACTGAGACGGACCGACACCGAGACAGACCGACACCGAGACGGACCGACACTGAGACAGAGACAGACTGAGACGGACCGACACCGAGACGGACCGACACCGAGACGGACCGACACCGAGACAGACCGACACCGAGACAGAGACAGACTGAGACGGACCGACACCGAGACGGACCGACACCGAGACAGAGACAGACTGAGATGGACCGACACCGAGACGGACCGACACCGAGACAGAGACAGACTGAGACGGACCGACACCGAGACAGACCGACACCGAGACGGACCGACACCGAGACAGAGACAGACTGAGACGGACCGACACCGAGACGGACCGACACCGAGACGGACCGACACCGAGACAGACCGACACCGAGACAGACCGACACCGAGACAGACCGACACCGAGACGGACCGACACCGAGACAGAGACAGACTGAGACGGACCGACACCGAGACAGACCGACACCGAGACAGACCGACACCGAGACAGACCGACACCGAAACGGACTGACACCGGGACAGAGACAGACTGAGACGGACCGACACCGAGACAGACCGAGACAGAGACAGACTGAGACGGACCGACACCGAGACGGACCGACACCGAGACGGACAGACACCGAGACAGAGACAGACTGAGATGGACCGACACCGAGACGGACCGACACCGAGACAGAGACAGACTGAGACGGACCGACACCGAGACAGACCGACACCGAGACAGACCGACACCGAGACGGACCGACACCGAGACAGAGACAGACTGAGACGGACCGACACCGAGACAGACCGACACCGAGACGGACCGACACCGAGACGGACCGACACCGAGACGGACCGACACCGAGACAGACCGACACCGAGACAGACCGACACCGAGACGGACCGACACCGAGACAGAGACAGACTGAGACGGACCGACACCGAGACAGACCGACACCGAGACAGACCGACACCGAGACGGACCGACACCGAAACGGACTGACACCGGGACAGAGACAGACCGAGACGGACCGCCAGACCGAGACGGACCGACACCGAGACAGAGACAGGCCGAGACGGACCGACACCGAGACGGACCGACACAGAGACGGACACGGAGACGGACACCGAGACCGAGAGACAGGAAGGAAGGAACTGGAGAATATCCCTAAAATTTTAAGCTCGGTTGTTTGGGAGCAGATCATATTTAACACTGATTATTTCTGACTCTGATGTGTGGGTCGATGATCAGGCACACAGACGGTCTGATGGATAAATAGAAACAGACAGAAAGACAAACAGGTGTCTCTTTTTCTCTCTCTCTCTCTCTCTCTCTCTCTCTCCCTCTCTCTTTCTCTCTCTCTCCCTCTCTCTCTCTCCCTCTCTCTCTCCCTCTCTCTCTCTCTCTCTCTCTCTTTCTCAGGATCTGACCCAGATCTCTACAAGTTACAGCTCACTTCAGGGGATGCCAATGGAGCAGCCGAGGAATATGATGAGGTGAGACACACACACACACACACACACACACACACACACTGTGGTTTCTCTCCATGACCTGTCCTCAATACCACTCTTTCTTCATCCTTCTCTTTCTTTTTCTCTCTGTTTATTTTGGACAGGCACATCTATATTTACGCTCAGTGCTTAGCGTATCTCACATTCCTGCATATTGTGTGTTGAGTTTTAATCACCAGAATTCATCCTCCAGCTCGTCTGAGAAAGCTGATCCGAGGAAAATCCCAGTCTTAAACGTGTACATTGTTCAAGACGTAAACATCAGGTGTTTGAGAACGGCGTGTGTCGGGAACAGATCGTCCGTGCGGTTAATGTGGATGGTTATCTTTGTATCAGTAAAGTTTAACATCACATGACCAGCTCTTTTACACCATGTGCCCATGTGACCGTTGTGTCTGTTGGTGTTAATAATGTGGAGTTGAGGTCTGTCTTTGTGTCTCCTGGGCTGGACATCAACACCACTGTGTAATTAAGTATTAAATGCTAGCAGTTTGGGTCCAGATTGGATGTTAAAAGAAACATAATTAGCCGTTAATAAGCTTGATAATTTAGTTAGAAACAGGTTTTAAATACAGAAGTACAAACCAGCCGTATGGTTTACAGTGAGAGAGAACGAGAGTGTTACAGTGTGGTAACAGTGCCACCTGCTGGTGACATGTCTTCCATCCATAATGACTTGTGTCGCTCTCAACACTCATCAGCTGTTAATTAACACATCAGCTGTTATGTTTGTCTATATATAACCTGAAACATCTCCCACTCGGAGCTATCAGCAACCACAAAAGCAGACGTGATTCATTTATCACATTTCTGCGTGTTCAGCTGCAAATTCCGCTCCCGAAGTCTCGGCTCTGAACAAAATACATCGGTGCTGGTGTTTTATTTGGCTTCCTGCCTGACAGAAATCTGAAACGCTTTACTACGTATCGCTGGACGTCCACACAACCCGCTTTTCACTGCGCTCTCTCGCTCGCTCGCTCTTTATGTTTGTCATTTCGTCTCTCGGTTTATGTTTTTCCAAAGCCAGGAGATTTGGACAAGACGTAACACAAACACTCACAAAAATACTTTTGCCTTCCGCTAAAGTTTTCATAACAAACCTCGCCGAGGAGACACCGCTCGGGTTCTCACAACGTTTACAAAGTTTAATCTCGGTGCTACTTTTAGTCAGAACTGACAAACAAATAGCTGATTAAAAATGTGTCGAAATAATCGACACGTTACTGTTTCATGCCGTGCAAAAGTAACTATAAAATAAATAAAAGTCTGTTATTTTATTAGCTGCTGAATAATAAGATTGTTAAATGAAGCTCCGCTGTTAGATTTCATGCTTTTGTCTCCTCGTTCTTACATCACCACATTAGTCAGTTATTATTATTATATATATTATTATAATTATTCACTATAACATTGTCTCTTGCTGTTGCTGAACAACCTCGAAAAAGGTCAGACGCTAATTTATCAGGTCAATAAACGAATCTGGCGGGGGCACGGTGTCTTAGTGGTTAGCACGTTCTCCTCACACCTCCAGGGTTGGGGGTTCGATTCCCACCTCCACCTTGTGTGTGTGGAGTTTGCATGTTCTCCCCGTGCCTCGGGGGTTTCCTCCGGGTACTCCGGTTTCCTCCCCCGGTCCAAAGACATGCATGGTAGGTTGATTGGCATCTCTGGAAAATTGTCCGTAGTGTGTGATTGTGTGAGTGAATGAGAGTGTGTGTGTGTGTGTGTGTGCCCTGTGATGGGTTGGCACTCCGTCCAGGGTGTATCCTGCCTTGATGCCCGACGACGCCTGAGATAGGCACAGGCTAGAAGATGAGTGAGTGAGTGAATGAATCTGTTATCAGATGTTTTTCATACTAGCTTTTATCCTCTCCCTCTTAATCATCCTACTGGTCAATTATTATTAGTATTATTATTTTGAAAGACTTTTGATATTGTTGTAAAAAGGTGATTTTGTTGTTTTTTTCGGGTTTAAGCAGAAGACGGCAGAAGAGACGCTGGTGCTAATCATCGTGTAGCCATCGCGGCTACACCTAAAACACCCGTGAGACAGACTCCAAGTAGCTACGTTAGTAAACCTTGTTAGTGTCGAGACCTGGATGGAATTGTGTTGAAAATGAAAAGCTCTAATGATATTTTGTCCCTCTTGGGTTTTTGTACGAGCGCTCATGAACACGGTGAAAGGATGTTTTGAACAGATGTTTTCTTTAGTTTTACTTTTCTTCTCTTCTGAGTCCCTCTCTCTCTCTCTCTCTCTCTCCTCCCTACCCCCCCTCCCTCTCCCCCCTCCCTCTCCCCCCTCCCTCTCCCTTCCCCCCTCTATCTATTTCTCACTCTCTCTGTCTCTCTCTCTCACTCTCTCTCCCTCTCTCCCTCCCTCTCTCTCTCTCTCTCTCTCTCTCTCTCTCTCTCTCTCTCTCCTCCCCACCCCCCCCTCCCTCTCCCCCTCCCTCTCCCTTCCCCCCTCTATCTATTTCTCACTCTCTCTCTCTCTCTCTCTCTCTCTCTCTCTCACTCTCCCTCCCTCTCTCCCTCCCTCTCTCTCTCTCTCCCTCTCTCTCTCTCTCTCTCTCTCTCTCTCTCTCTCTCTCTCTCTCTCTCTCTCTCTCTCTCTCCCTCTCTCTCTCTCTCTCTCTCTCTCTCACTCTCACTCTCTCTCTCTCTCCCTCTCTCTCTCTCTCTCTCTCTCTCTCTCTCTCTCTCTCCCTCTCTCCCTCCCTGGTTCGTGTGAATGGTTGTGTTGTTTCTCTGTTTACTTTCCAAACACACAAGGTGACTGGGTGGAGTTGGGCTTCCCGCAGAGAAACACTGCTGTGGGTATCCAGGAAAATGTTCTCCACAAATTATACACGTTCTCTTCTGCAGATACACACACACACACACACACACACACCCCCCAATTGAACACACCGATACATATATATACACACACTTGTACACACACCTGTTTCATGTTGTTTACTGGAGCTGTTGTTGTTCAGCTCTGATTAGATCAGTGAGTGTGTTTTTGTTTAACTTTTGGCCGGTGTCCTTGAATTCGGTTCTAAACACAAGACGGGGTGTGAGTTTGGATTGTCAAAAATTTTGTTCACATTTTTCTGAAAAACACACACACACACACACACAACCTGTGTGGCTCCGCCCACTCCTGCCTGCTTTGCCCTTCGGACTTCCCAGGCTGCGCTT